>NW_027115892.1:2221157-2222652 GCF_000696795.3 Halyomorpha halys
TTAGTTAATTATTAATTAATAACTATCTTAATTATTCATATATTTATTAAAAAACATGTATACAATCTTAATTTTATATTCAAAATGCTCTCTTTTTTTTCTATTTCCTTATTTTGTACATTGTATTACAACACCTTTCAAATTTTAACTTTACATTATACACAGATATTATACAATTGGCATGGATCATGTACAACTTATGAATAAACTCCTCTTGTATATAAGTTAATGTGCCTTTGAAAAGGGGGAAGTATACATGTAATTATTATTATATCCAGTGTTGTGGATATATCCAACTATAATGCTACGGATGCATAACCCCACTCTCTGATGTGACCTATAGAAGATCTCGAGGACACGATATATGCCCACGCAGGCTGGTATGCTCGCTATGTCCGGGCTGGCATATTGTTGCCACAGCTCTCCCTAATAATATAACTGGTCCAGTCTATAATAACCGAGAGGCATTCAGTAAGGCTTGGGAACGTTTACAGTATGCGGTATAATTCTAGTGTGGGAACTTTGATGTTTAATTAATTTGAAGGTCGAATTCTAGTATGTTATCCTCCCACCGTCGCTTCGGTCAACCCCTCGGGCACATTCCTTGTTTTTTTAGCCTTCATAATTTTCTCAATAATTGGCTCCATCCGACTGGAGGTCATTTTAAAGTAGTATTAACATAGTATTATTATTATTAATTGTTATTTCTGTATAACTTCACATCTCCATTTGTTGCCATCCATGGTCCTTCATTTGATGCCCTTTTTCTTACTTTAAATATTATTCTTTAACATTTCTGTAAGTGGCTATTTTTTTTTCATACTATATTCTTTTCATCTATATTCATTCCTTAAGCTAGAATGCGTCTTAGGTTCTAAATATATCAACATTTCAATTTTTACACTTTAAAAAAAGAAAATAAATGTATCCTACTTAATTATCCTTTATCTATGTATTAATACGTATATATAATATATAACATTTATAATATACAACACACACACATTATACAATGTGTATAATTATACGATTTTTAAATAGTATAATTTAATTGCACAATTGTAAAATCGTAATATAATGTTTTTGTATTGTAGCAGAATGTAAAGTAATCTCCATAATTATTTACTATATAATATTATGGATATTATATACTATATTTATGAATAATTATCGAGATTACTTTTCATACCGATATAGTATCTGAATAATTATAGAGATTATATTACGTTCTGCTACATTAAAACTGAAAAAAAAATTTTTCATCAAATTTAAGTAAAAAAAAACTAATTTATTTCAATTTTTTAAATATTCTATTACAATTTTGCTTTGATAGTGTCATATCTTAGAGAAAAAAAATTGCACTCTGAAGATAGTTGAGTATCAGATGGAGTTATTTCATTAGCTGAGGTTCCCCTACAAACTGCCACAAAGTAGCGCCTGTCTACGGTACAATCTGGAATGGAAACAAAATGCGTTTTACATAAAATTATATATA
>NW_027115892.1:2222702-2229676 GCF_000696795.3 Halyomorpha halys
AAGATTTATTTGAAATTGTCTAAGCACTTCAGCAAAGCAATAAAAATAACAATTTTGAATAATAGCCCGGGATAATACTTCTTTAGCCATAAATGTTTGAGGCTGTGTAAGGTGTCAAGATATGAAGCTGTCGACAACCATTTTCTGAATTTAGGCCTGCACAATTGATAAACTTCATCTGTAATATAACAACATATAATAATATACATTTGTCAATATGCTGAGGTGAAAAAATTTCCAATTAGAACATATTATTATTCTATATTTTGGGCAACGTATTGGAATTTACCCCATACCCATGTAGTATAAATCCTAAAATTGTAACAATTAATTAATTATTACCAACAAATTTTTTCCATATATCATATGTACACAATTAAAAATCTTATAATCTATATTTACCTCATATTTGTCAATTATATAAATTTCTATTATGAAATGTTTTTGTTTATATACATATAATTAAAAAAAAATACAATCACATTATTTAAATAATGTCCTTCACTACTAGTGCATTCACTATATTCTGTCCTTAGTGTCTATATTTAATAAATTTTGCTATTTAAGTAAAATATTTTTATTTTTTTACAATTGGAAAATTTTATTCCGTAATATTTTCCCTGATTTTTTTATTTATATGACCAGCTTATTTATTATATCGGCATAATGTATGTTTAAATTTTTTGTATCTGTTTTATAGTTTAATGTTTTATTATTAATATAAACAACTTCCTAAAAACGAAAATCCATAACAATAATATATGTATAATAATTTAGTAGTGATTATGTAATTGTTTTATAGCTACATCACTGCTTTGCTTGATTAGTGTTCCAACTGTCAAAATAGAATGTGGTTACATTTTGACAACCTTACTAACTTTGGGACAGTTTGCAGACAGACTACAGTAGAGAAATAAACCTCTTTTTCCTTACGATCTTTGGAACATAACTATTTCAAAGGATAAAAAAAAAACTTTTTATGTTGTTGTCAGATGTGCCTCTATTCATGAAAAGCTGCGAAATATAACCTACCATAATGGTAAATATTGAGGTCAGGAGGTTTTAGTATCCAGTCTACGGAACAATAAATTATAAATATCCACGTTCAGATTGACTCAGAGCATGCAAGCCTGAATGTTACTGCCTAGTAAAGTGTATTCACTATTTCGATTCCTAACTACTTTACCGTCCAGAAACACGCTAGTATCTTTAATATTAGTATTTGCCATTTAGGGAACCATCTGCTTCCCATTGGGAAAATTTTTAATTCGTATTGCTACAGCTCTCACGTCCGAACTTTGCAATATAATAAAAGTCATTTCAGTTTAGTTATTAAATACGTTCTCATATTAAACACGACTAAAACCTCGTTTATAATTAAGAACCTACCAACATTTTGTTATTGAGTTTTATCAGCTTCATCGATCTTTTTTTTTTCATTTCATAAAAAAAAATAATCACATTTTGTGTTGGGAAGTAGTTGAAAAGATATTTCCTATAAGATCTCCCTAGCCTGTAAAACACAATTTCGTACAAATATTGGTCGTATATTATTACCTATGGATGTAATTATAATTAGAAAAATTATAATTTTTCATTACTCTAAAATTATCTTAAATTTACCATGTTTTTCTACATAAGCAACTTAATTTCTTCATTACCTTAAGGCTATTGAGGTAATATAATATTATAAATTTTTGTTTGGAGAGCTCATTTATATAACTGAAACACCTTTTTAGAAAAAAAAAATGATTTATTGTGTGACTTTCTGTCGTCTCCGTCTTACGCTATTCCTTATTCATCTAAGCTAAGAAGCAAAAATTTAGATATTCTTCGTAATATCGTAAACAAAATTAAGCGTAATATTTCATCATTGTAGAGTAGATAATAAGTCATTGGATTTGCTATTAGATTTTTTATTCTATTCTTGTTGTTACGTTTAAGAATACGTTTAGATGATATAGACATCTATTTTGGGCCTGAACCTGCACTCAAATAGTATTCAGCCTGCGAAGATTGAACGAAGCTTGGAATGTCGCTCGGTCCCACAACCCCTCATCTGATGATTTGTGTGAATGGAAGGGTTCTTGGGATAGCACTTAGGAAGATGTGGTACTGAAGATTAATTTCAGCACAACATTATGTCTAGATTAAGATATGGAGAAGATGTTACTCAGTAGGTTCCCTAATTTCGATTTCAATAACTTATGTACAAATTATAATGCTAAATTGTGTAAAAGAATATTCTTTTTTTAAATCAATTTAATCAGTCCTGACGAATATGGAGATGCAAAAAACTTCAATTCATAACAATTATTAGTTTCCAGTATGATGTTTTAAAAACGCATACATCATTCTTTGAATATCCTTACTTTCTGACCAAATATATATACAATGAACCAAGAAAAATTAATAAAAACTATAAGAAATTTTAATTTTGAATTAGCCACATCAACAATAATAATAATAATATATATGATACAAATAACTCTACGTAGTTACAATATTTTACTTTTGACCATATTCGATACGGTTGGAATATTATTAATGGTTCTATGATTCCTTAATTTTATTAGATCATCATTACAGCATTACTTTAAATACCTGTAACTCATAAGGGGAGCAAGAGTAATTCATAATTAACGTTAGTGACGAAAATTTGCGATGGGCGGAAAGTTTGTCTGCTGTGGTATTTTATTTTATAATAATTAAGCATTAATATCAGAAATCTGACCATAACTGTTAAATGAACTGATTTAAAGAGCTTTTATTGAGTAAGTGAAAATGGTGTTCTGTGCAATTTGAAAAATGAAGTACTTAACTCGATTTAGCTCTATTCAAAAAGTGAGTCATAAAAATCTTTATATTTGTATAGTCATGACCTGGTTCACTCATTTTTACCAAATTACTGTAATGAACGATCACTATAATACACTAGTGATTTATTTCCGAGATTATGAAGAATATAATTCAATATAAAATATCTATTAATTAATTTATATTATTCAATTCTATTCTGTCAATGTTGTATAGAAAATCACGAATTAATAAAAATTCTCTCTTCTATCTGAAATGCAAATTTTAAGTGTATTAAATTTTTTACCATTTCCTGCCTCTATTAGAAATCATTTTAGAGATTGGAAAATAATTTCACATTGTATTGACAATTCAAGATTAAAATTGTTTTTTTTTTTGTTCTTATTACCATCTGCTTTTCGAAACAATGTAGCTCGTCAATCGCAGTTGTGCCATTTGTTTAATCTATAAATAATAGTGCATTTGTGATTTTTGATTTCTGATAAATGTATAAATAAGTACTGAGTTGTATGTAGGATGCTGATTTCTAGCAAAAAGACACTTTGTGGTATTCACTGTATACAACACATCAATTTATCTATTTTGCCCTTTGCGTTTCTGTGCAAAGGTAGTTGACTCCCGCAGAGGCTGTGGAACTGTCCTTAAATATTCCAAAACGCGTAGGACTAATGCAAGCATCTATCCCCTAGATGCAGGATTAGACTCCGCATCCTCGGTGATGCTAAGGACATCTGTGGTGGAATATGTTATCCTGGAAAGGATTTGGAGCGACCAAGAGTGTCCGTAGAGTCCATAACTGCCTACGGTTTGAATACATTGAGGGAGTTATATGGAGGCAAGGTACGTAGTATCTATGGTAACTACCAAGTGTCCACATCATTTTTATGTATTTTATTTAACATTTTTTATTCACAGTTTATCTTTACCTTAATCTTTTCTTTTCCGCATTTTCTTTTATTGTTTTGTTCTTACGTATCTTTATCGTTGGAATGGTTTATGTCATAATAATATTAAACCCTCTATGCATGGTAATATTTTTATTTAATACTTGCAAATGAGAGCAGAATTGTTTGTTTGGTTGATAGAGACTAATAATTTCAAAATTAATTTAATATTTAAAGAAAGTTTAATTTTCGCTTGTATATATTTTTTTATTTTTGGGACTGTTTCCATGTTTTTACTTCAAATTAATTGCTTATCATTATAGAGTCATTAATTGATTATGAGGACTATGATTATCAAATGATTAAATGTAATTTTTTTTTATCTTTCTAATATATAAAATTTTTCAACATATATAAGGAATCTATGCACATAAATAACATAATTGCTGTGTCACAAGGAATATTCAAATTGCCGTGAATAAGTAATATTTTTTAATTTTGACAAAAAATTAAATTTCTACCACCTCAACCCATGAAGAGTCAAGGGTGAAGTACTTTGTTAGGTAGTCACTACAACGGTTGTGCAAGGAGGTGATTTGGTCAGAACCACGATCGACCTTCAGTTTTTACCCAATTAATAGTCCCCATATCAGAAGGGTGGGTGTACCCTAGAAGGCTCCTGAAACCATACCTGCTGACTCAAAGCTACATTTAATCATCTGACAAACCTGGATTCGAACCCGAGTCATTGAAGTTATTAACTCAGTGCCTTGCCTCAAAGCTACCCTTCCTAAAATATTTTTTATATAAGAAAAAAATTTGAATCGGTTACTTCGTAAAGGAGAATGTCATAAATTATTTTTTTTTAATTTTTTTTTATTTTTTTATTTTTTTTACTTTATTAATTTTATTCACAACTGTAAAAGTATTTTTACAACCAGCGAATGAGATGTAGAGAGAGAGAGAGAGATAGAAAAAAAAAAAAAGAAAAAAAAAAGTCATAACCCTCTAATTCAAGGACTATCAACACTAGACTTAGCAGATACGAGACGACGTTTACGAAGGAGCTGGAATAGGGACCTCTTAAATTGATTTTTAAATTTCAATTTTAATGGAGAGGCATCATTGGATGACCTTAACCTTCATGCCTTCATGACTTTTTTTTTTTTTTTTAATTTAAAATTTAAATGTTATTAATGTTTAGAAAACTATATTAAAACAAAATGGTGTTAACAAACTAAAACTGTGTTCAAGGTTTCTTTAATTAATGCTTCTACTTCCTAAATACGTATAGTAAATAGTTTCCATCATATACAATTACATTCATAATTAATAACTCCTATCTTTTCCATTAATTTTAGCAAAAGTGAACGAGTTTTGAAAAATTAGGTTTATCAAGGAAAATTTACGATATAAAAGAATATTGTGAATAGAATATGGTAAAAGTTGTATAGAATAATCCTACTACAAACTCGCATATTTCTATGACATAACATTGCATCAAATTTGGATTAGCAGGATTAGGTGTTATATCTGTCTCGTAAATTTAAATGAATAGGGAAATAAATGAAACAGTTTGTTCCTCAATGTCTAAAACATGAAGTACGATTGGAAATTTATGATTCAGAGTACAATTATTTAACTACCGACGTAATTAAGGACATTTTACTACTAGCGCAAGGGGAAGGAAAAACGTTCAACCGAGCGCTGGGCTTCACTAAAATTGTATAATTCTTCCTCCCTACCCCATAAAACAATATATGTATATATATAATAAACAGAGCCATTTAACATTATCATATAATAAGAATATAAAAAGTAAATTGTTGATTTTTGGGAGCAGTGGCATGCGCAAGCCCAGCACTCAACAAAAAATAAGAAATTAATAAGAAAAAGTGGAATGGTATTTAATTATATATTGTAAACAACGAAGTTACAAAATACGAATATATTATTTAAAATTTAACTTCCTTTTAATCATTAAAAAGTAGGGGAAAAAATAGTAATGGAAGTTGTAATATTTGTGCTAATGACGGTATAGAAATCACAAACTATTAATAAAATATTTCGAATATATTAAAATTGATCGAATATTTTTCAACTATATATAGGTGCATTAAATAGCTATGAACTATCTTTATAAAAATAATTTACGGGAGTTCATTCATGATTTTTATGAGGTTAAATACCAGAACAATATTTACATTTTACACAATAGATTTGTGTTTATTTTCGACGCAGTATAGAGACATTCAAATCGGTTGTTATTCACGAGGCATTGTTTTTAGCAGTTTGCTAAAAATAGAAACTGTTTTATTTTTTTTAGTCCTAATTTATTTTTACGTCCTAGTTTATTCCCTACCTGCAGTATTATCATTCTCCTTCGCTACAACGGTGCGATGGTACAATACTGATAACGACGTGTCCGACATACCCAACTATTTCCTGGTAGTTGGATGAGAAGCTGTGTCTTATCACGCTTTTGTCACTCAGATGTCTTTGTTTTTATGTTCATTGTCTCTGTCTCGACCTTGGATGCATCTAGCCTCCATCAAAATTATTATTTTTAGTCACTCGACAAAACATTTTAACAAAACTATTTTTTTTAAAAGTTTGACTGAGGTAGAGAGGTTTTATTTATAACACAGGTCTGCAAAAGAAACGATGATATCACATGCAGATTGTTTGATCGCAGATCAGATGTTAGTGAGTTTGCTAAATCTGAGAATGAACTCCGTTTTCTACAGTCAAATATAGATTATAGTCACTATTCAAATATCAAGTAGGTATTGTAATAAAAATGTAAAATTTTACTTCATCCCTATTTTTTCAAAATTTCTGTTTTTTGATATCATTAGAAAGACGAGTTTTCTGAATAAAATGTATTATTCTGATTTAAGTCTCCAATAAAAAATTAAAAAAATTATTTATATTTAAAAATAATTTAAACAATCGTAAATACATTGTTCTAATTCATATTGATCAAATGATGTCAGGTTTCCCACTTGGTATATTTTGATAATATCGAAATTCGAAGTTGATGTTTGGAATTTCCTTGGAGCAATGACAAATTTTATGTTATTTTTCCTAAAAACTGGTGTTGAACATCATGAATTTGCGAGGTCTGAAAGTGATACAGGGAATAATAGAGCTGTTGTATCAGTTTAGCATTAAAAAAAATAAAGGTTTCTAATCAACTAGAAATATCAAATAAAGTTTTAGGTTATAGATATATGAAGTCAGCAAAAAAAAAATATAAGCTTATTTTTAAAT
>NW_027115892.1:2230846-2231375 GCF_000696795.3 Halyomorpha halys
TTATTATTATTCCGGTAATAATTTGAAATTCCAGGAAATTGGAAATATCAGAAGTATTTAAGATCCGTGTATTATTTCAAATAATAATAAATTTCTAGATCCCCACAAAAATATTACATATTTGTATTTCACATCTCCGATTACCTCAAAATCAAATCCCCAACGTTGTTTTGAATTAGGGAATTTGGATTAATAGTTTAATCTTAGACCGACGGCTCATCAAGTTCTTTGATGGGCTGAAGGCCTGTGCCAACCCACTCTTCCGGGTGATTGCTCCTCCATGAAGACCTGAGAGGTGGCAAGGCACTGCTCCCTTGGTCGACGTGCTTGCCTTGTAAATGCAACCATTCATCACTAGTTGAGAGGTCCCTTCCCACTCCTATCAACGCAGACGGCGAGTAAGCGCCATAGTGCTCAGTGTCTGCACATAGCGGATCCCACAACCTATCTTAAAATGCCCTTCAGGCAAAGAAAGGCCGTTTATGTTCATTATGTGCTATGTATTATTTTGTATACGCATGTTTTTTTT
>NW_027115892.1:2232618-2234654 GCF_000696795.3 Halyomorpha halys
GTCGGTTTATAAATTTGCATTATATATTAACATAATGTTACCAACTAGCTCTAATAATTTTCGTTAGAAATTACTTGAATAAAACAATGTAGTAAAATTTACTGGTTGTATTTTTTTTTATACAGTTGTAAATATCAACAAATAAAAAAAAAAAAAAAAAAAAAAAAAACAACCGATGGAACTACACTTTTAAATCATAAGAGAATCTTATGCCACAGATTATATTTTGTTCCTCCATATGCCTTGATCGCTATCATCAAGCTATGTACTTACTTGTTTGTGTAAGCGATTGTCGCATGATTGTTTACCTGTCCACAATTTAAACTTTCCCAACCAACATTATAACGGTTTCTGAGTGAACAGAGGAAGAAGCTTGCGACAAACACATACTAAAATCGCATGCCAATGGCCTATAATTAGATCTATTTTGTATAGACAAATACTAGCGACGGATCTGTTGATTGTGAATATTTATTTTTGAACTATATAAGGCACAGTATTCCTATATCCTGGTCTAGGCTCTGAGTCCTGTATTGTAAGGTAATAATTTATTTTTGAAGGACAATTGTTGAACTCCCTGGAATCGAGAGACTCTCCTGGGCCACACTATGCTTCTACAAAGTGAATGAGGTCAATCCCGACCAAATTACATTCTTGCTCAACCGTTGTTCTAGAAACAGTTCTTTCTGTACAAGAGTCTTGTACTCTTGGGTTGTGGTGGTACAGGTCGAAATATTAATATAATCTTATAAGAATTATATTTTTCCTCGATCCTGCTCCTCTAGGGGAAAAATGTTATAGGTCCGTTATATATAACGATATATATAATTGTTTTAACCTATAAAAATGTTATAGGTTAAAGCAATGTTATAGGTCCCACTGTTGGTTTAGTTCAAAGAGCTGACATAGTATCAGACCCAGCTAGCTATTCACATTCCATATTGATGTGTACTAATACTGTTATGCCAATGGCCCTGAAATGCTCGTACCTGACATAACTAACAACATATAATCTCAGAATAACTTAGTTTATTGTGAAGAATTTATCACTTAAAAGATCACCAAACCTAAAAAATAATATACAACTGCGTAATGATGATGTTAGTTTTAAAACTATTTCAGTTATGAAATCAGACTTTTGCAAAATTAAGATGAAAGTGGTCGAGAACAACACAATTGGATCCATGCTCAATCGTGCCCTATCTTCATGGATTAACTGTTGTTAACGTTCCGCTATCTCTGTCCAGGTTACAAATTTATGTACTGACATCAAAAGATACTGTTTTGATGTCAGTAGTTTTTTCCTTCTTCGATGTTCTACTTCGAAAAGTTCATATACGATATGAATCACCTAATTATTAGAAATAATTAATTTAAAATTTCCCTTACTCCTTCAAAGATAAATAAAAACTTTCGGAATAAATCAGAAGACGAAATATGAGTTAGGCAATGGAGATGTAAATTGCACAGTAGAACATCCCACGTAGCATCCTAAGGACCGCTTTCAATCCAACATTATTTAATTTATCTATTTCTTATTCACTTTCGTCATTCCTGATTTATGTTCTGTAATTCGCTTATTTTATACTCTTTGAGTTGCTAAAAAGGTGTCAGTTAGGGAGATATTTATAAGTTACAAGTTATTTAGCGCCCTCCACTTCCACTCTTATTGAATATGTGCTTTCTTATGTAGTTTATTTTGTACTTTGTACTGTGATTTGTAGTTTTATTTCTTCGCTATCAATTTAGTCTACAGCTTATTAGTAGGTTACAGCCTGCTCTAGCATCTTGCATCAACCTATCTTTATGGTGTGTACTTTACTGTAGTATTTACAACATTTTTCAATAATCCATTCTGGTAATTCTCTTCCAGTTTCATGTATAGGGTGTTTTTTTAAGCCCGATAGAACTTGAAATTGTAAAAAATAACACAAAAAATTAAATTGTTATAAAAATTTTTTTTTATTCGAAAGATCAATACGTGACATTAACATTTGAAAATGATTTCGGGCATATGGGCACCGCGGCTGTTCTTG
>NW_027115892.1:2238682-2246239 GCF_000696795.3 Halyomorpha halys
CTTCTAGTCTAAATTAATGTTTGAAGTACCACCAATGGGTGGTTCCTTCCCAAGATTTTCAAGTGTATATGAAACATACTACATATTTACTTATTGTATTATTTTGTACAGTTGTAAATTACAATAAAAAAATAATTAAAAAAAAAGTTTACAATGCAAATTTAAAATCGTCGTATCTTGTTTTCTACAATATGATTCGTAGAATTAATTCATGTTTATATTTGTAGATTTTTTTTTTCCTATTTTCCAAAGTTTTTAGAGAAATACATTAATAAATAAAACAATCCTTAATAAATAATAATAAAAATGCATAATAAATAAATAAAAACTTCATGCACAAGGTACTTCGTTCATATTTTGGCATCGAGGAGGGAAGGAGCATAGAGTGACGAAACCCCTAAAAAACAAAATAAAAAGTAGCTAATGTGCCCATCTATTCAAGAAATATATATATTGTTTTAGGAGAGTGATTAAAAAACACTTAATAATATTTTTCTTCGTATAGGCTGTATGAGGCCGCGGTTTTTTAAATTCTATAGTTCTTGATCGGCAAAACATAATTTTTGAGAAAGGTTGATTCTTTTTCTATGAAAAATATTCATATTATAAAATAATCGACAAAAGTGAGTTATAAATTAGAAATAAAAAAAAGAAAGGAAATTAAATTAAGAACTATTTGAAAAATCAAATATTTATTTGCATTTTGCAATATATTATTTTCCTACAGAAGTTCTGGAAATGACTTCCAGCTGGAATTCGAATGCAATGTATATGCACTCATGGTTTCAGTGCAGGACCTATGTATTTCTGCTCAATAAGAACCAAAGATTAAACTAGGTCAGAGAGACAGAATATTTAACCTCCCTCCCTTCGCTGTAACGTGATGCATCTGTTCTCTGTTTGTCTCTGGGTACACTTGTGTACACACGCTCTTCTTGTCCCCTTTTTATTAACATTTTTTGTGCAATATAATATGTCTTAAATTTTTATAAAACATATCTACTGCTAAAAACTATTTCCAATATCTCCTAATTTAAAATGAATATTCATAGTTAGACTATTGTATTTTAATAATAATTAGTAGAAGATTCCAAAACAAAGCCTGTAGTTTCTCAAAATCAATAAATAAGCAAATACTCAATTTTTCACTAATTCTTATATTTTCAGAACAGACAAAGATAAGATATAATTATAAGCACATTTCGTATTAGATAAGTGTAGACTTAATTCTTGCTGAATTCTGAAGTGCTTGAACGTCAATGATGACCATTAAATAATACTGTAATATTATTAACATTTATAGCATTAATCTGTCGGGGTAAATGTTAACAATAATTTTTATATATAACTTTTGTGCTTAAATTTTATAAAACATATCTACTGCTAAAAAAATGTTTCCAATATTTTTCCCATTGAGATTGGTTATTATTATTTATATAAGTAATTTTTATCCAATTTTAGTCTCAAAACAATATTTATTTCTTGATAAGTCCGAAGTTTAGGCCAATTCAGCCATCCTCAAGAACAATCTTAGTATAGTTTTAGAACCAAATCATTAAAAAAAAAATGTATGCAGGCTATTCTGCTCAAGTCATTTTTTTCAGTCCACAATTACCCTATTTTGTCAGTTCTTCACATTAAATTAAAAATTAAATTTTTTTATAACATTCAAACCTCTTTATTATAATTTATTGTTTTATTATAATATTGTTGTAATACATTATAATAGAGAGAGTTAACTGTGCAACTTTATAATACAAAGTTTTAAGTTTTAATTTAATATGAAGAATTGACGAACTAGGGTAATTGTGGACTGAAATAAATGACCTGGGCAGAATAGCCTGCATAAAGTTGTTTTTCAAATTATGTGGTTCTAAAATTATATTAATATTGTCCTTGAGGACGGCCGCATTGGCCGAAACGTCGGGCTTACAAAGAAATAAAAATTGTTTGAGACCAAAATTAGTTACTTAATTTATTTATTCAAACAAAAGCTAATAATAATTTTAAACTCATAACATTGAATAAAAATTATAATTCATGCCGTATGTATCACTTGTACAGAGACTGACCAGAAGTTCAAGTAAAATTGTTAATAAATAAATCATATAAATATTTTTAGTAAACGTTATTCAGTCGGCAATATGAATTAAAGCTTCATTGTTTAGATACGTCAGATAATACTTTATATTTCAAAATTTGGGGTGCTACCAAGAAAAATTGACGTATAACATACATCAAACATATCAATCGGAAAAATTCAGAATAATGTATTTATTAGGTATCAAGATTGATTAAAGATTAGTTTCTCTTGGTCGGTTTATAAATTTGCATTATATATTAACATAATGTTACCAACTAGCTCTAATAATTTTCGTTAGAAATTACTTGAATAAAACAATGTAGTAATCGCCACAACTTGCATGAAGTCTAACCATCTTAAAAAAAAAAAAAAAAAAAAAAAAAAAAAAAAAAAAAAAAAAAAAATACTCTTATCATTCTCAATCTGTAAATCTAGTAGGTTGAATATGTTTAAAAAAATAACAATAATAATCATTCGCAAATTATAGGTTCCACTGTTTCAAAAAAAAAAAGAAGTGGATTTTACGTAGTCCCTAAAACTGCGTTGCTAAATTAGGTAAACTTTTAGGCACAGTTAAAAAAAATACCATATATTACTTGAACTTTATATTTTGTTTTTTTACTTTCCTGGATGCCATGGATAATGTTATTAACAGATTAATCGGAGGTGAACATTTTAATCGATTCTACGTAAGATACCGTGCTTCAAACAGTTGAAAAATTAATGGATTAATTTTAAGGTTTCTTTTCCTTACAATTTTAAGGTTTCCATCAGAATTTTTTTTTCCATCAGACATATAGGTTTATTTTCAATAAAAATTTACATTAAAAATTTATCATATTGGTAGGCTAAAATAGCAGAGATATAATTAATGAATTTTGAAATTTGATCAAAATATCGCGATAATTCAAAATTATCAAGGTGGAGGTTTCCAGAAACTTTTAAAAGATAAAGAAAGTTCAAATGTATTTTTTGTATAATAAATCTTAAAATGAAACTTTGTAATTGGCACATATGCATTATTTTTCTAACTTATTTTTGTCGCTACAACTGTGCACATCAGGAATATTAGGGAATGTTGCATGTTGCACAAACTGTTGAGATGGAAATTTTATACAAATAACTATGACCTTATCCTATTTTTTGTTTTCCGCTATTTGCCATGTGTTTTTAATTAATTTTTTCGATTTGTTGCTTTGCTAAAATTAAATGCATATTCCGAAAACATAATGTCGGGATGAGTGAAGATTTTTTCGGTTATTTCTACATTTCTGTTAACTTCGAGAAGTCATAACCGGCTTTCTATAACTCCACTGTATATTTTCGCCATATCTTTGCCCCAACTATCACGAGTGAAAACAGAGCCTTGTACATGTCCTATGGTATGAGGAACTATAATCTTCAGTATAAATGAGCTTTTATCAAACCTACTGGGACGTTTTCTAACTTTCTCTATTTCGTAAAAGTAAAAGATATCTTGATGCCTACCATATAAGGTGATGTCATTAATAGGAAGGCAGTTTATGATAACTATACAGATATATCCTACCTATAAACCTTCCTATATATTAATAGATAAATTAGTTGAAATCTCCAGAGAGGATTACAGCTATCGGAACATCAAAACAGCCGTTCTAAATAGTTTTATAAATTTGGTTTTTATGGCTTTTATAAACTTGATAAATCAAATTGTTTATTACGGTTATATAAATTTTTCAATAAATTAAATTGAAATAAATATAATTCATAACAGCCTTTCTTACTAGGTCAATTAATGAAATAAAGGTTTTTTAAAGACGCTCAGTTTATACCAACAATTGATAACCTCTTTATGAATCAGATGGAATGTGCTTTGAATGTTAATGGTAGCTTTCATAAAATTTAAACAATGTTAAAAAACTTTAAATTGAGACAATGATGCTAAATCCATCAGATATGTTTTTTAATTGTCTGTTTGGGTTAATATAAAACGTAAAACCCAATAATAAAAAAATACCTGTAAAAACCTGTGCTAAATTTGAAGAAAATTTGAGATGGTAATGTTAAAAACTGTGTTGAGTTTACGTGTTATGACCCTAATAAAAATTATATTTCATAATGAACTGAAAAAAAGGTTTAGGTACAACTCACATCCAATGTCCCATCATCCCGTAACAACAAAAGACCCTTTTAAATAGAATGACATAATTGATTTTTTCTGTAATAGCTACCTTATAATTCTTGTATAACGTATATGTTTGTCATATTTTCTCATGGTTTAGAATCGATCTGGTTTATTTTCTGGTGGAGTGTAAGTATCTTCAGAGTCAAAGAAATAAAAACATTTCATCCTCAGGCGAACAGGGTAAATTTTTGCACAATAAAATAAAAACATTGACTTTCTAGAAGATCTTGTGATCTTATTTAACGTCTCATGCATTGCAATGTGTCTATCAAGAACTCTAACGAGGTGGTCAGACTCTTACCTCGACCTGATTTCTTTTGAAAATATTTTACAAGCCAAATAGGAGTGTTCGAAGCAAACACAACCTACACAAATCTGGGAGGGTCTTAATTGAAATAAAATCCCCAGTCTCCAAAGTATACACCTGATCCTTCTATAGGTTCATAAAAGGGGCTTTAATAATCTTGACATTAATGTTAATCGAAAACTTTACCTAATTAATAAACCATTTTTTTTTAATTTAGTAGAAGAAAAAATAGACGATCATAAACAAACTGAACCTTTAAAAAGTTATTTTAATGAAGTTTTTTGAAGACATTTAAAAAAAATCCTTTTATTTTATAACTTCTTTTCTATATAATTTTAAATGTTCTTTGGACTAACATAGTTTTTAAAAATGGTTTGCATAATAAAATCCCCAAGTTTTCCTTAGTTATGACCATTTTTGGTTAAATAGTTGACTGATTATTATGCCAAGTGATTTCTACAAGCATACACATAATGAGCAATTTTCTAAGCCTAACACTAAGTCTATTTATGGGATGTATTAATCAATAGAATCCAGCATCGATGAACAGCGGTTTACGTAGAGATGAGAAATGTAAATTTCATATTCAAGCATTTAGCAAACTGAAAGGTAACAAACCATATATTTTTATTGGAAGAATGGTGTGTAAATAGTTTTAGAGTATTAAGGCGAACAATTAGGGGAACTTATAAGCTTAAAAATGAAGATTTTTTTTATATTATAATTATTTACTGTATTAGCTTATTTATTGTATTTAAACTTAATTTTAAAAAAAATTAATACTCTCCTGCTCTCCAAGAAGGTTAATCGAAATTCTCCTAATAATAAAAATTTGGTTTTTTTTTATTATTTATGTAACTTTTTTTAGAAAAACAAAAGCCTAATTAGTTTTTTTTATATGTTAAGAACATTAATCTCATTATTTAAACCGTTCACGTTTCTTCAGTAAAAAATATTTCATTCGAGACTGATTCTGTTCGAATACATAAACAGAAATTACAACATTGAGGATATAACGAAGTTACATCTATCAATCAGCCGACTCACCCAACCGTTGGAGCAGACGGCCCATCAGTGGTTAATGCTATTTACAAATTTATCGATGAGCTCAGCACTGAATTTAGAAACGCCCAATTACTTAAATAACATTTTTTATAAGTCATCAAATCAGCTCTTACTCTCAGCAATATTATTCAGACTACTCTATTAAATTGAGATACGTCATCACTTGTGTGGTTTTATAAGTTTGTTTGTTGTTGGTAGTCCACGAACTATAATAAATTAACAAAATAACGGAGCTGTGAGTTGGGCTGAGGTTACGAACAGGATTCTGCCTCCCCACTCTGCCTTGCCACTTCTGTGGTCCTCCAGTCGACGTCGAGCGCTTGCGCATTGAGGGTCTGTAGTGTTGTGCTGTCGTTAAGGTGTGTTAGTGAAGTTTATTGTATTTATTTTTTCTTTGGATTTTATTATTATGTGGTGATTATCTATCATTCTGCTGTGCATTGTTAGAATACAAAGTTTATTTTCTTGTCCCACATTTTATTTAGAATGACAACACTAGTTGTTTTGAATTTGAACACGTAAGGTAAGATGTATTAAGAGGCTTTTTATTCATCATATTGTATTTGGAATTGGTCCAGTACGTTCAGCAAGCATAATGTTTTCTGCAGTTGCATAAAAACAATTTGATGATCTTTCCAATAATCTTATTAAAATTTATCCTCAAAATGCAAATACAGCTAACAAATTTTGAAGCAATTTTGTTCATTGTTACCAATATCAAATTACTTGTTAATAAATTAATTAATTATGTTAATGAAAACATTAAAGTATGAATCTTAAGTAGAGGTATTTATTTTATTATTCAAGTCTTTGTACATAGGTGGCGCCCAATGATAACATGCACACCAGCAATTTAAATTATGGATTCATCTGTTGTCGAAAATGGCCAATTCAGTTTTCAATATTTTTTTAATGATGTTTCAACATAAATATAAAAATAATTTAGGATACATTTACTAAAGGAAAATAATTATATATATCTAAATTCAAATTTAATTTAACACCCTGATTTAAATAATTGTAAACTCTTTCATTTATTAATACTGGTTCGATTTTTAAAATAGTAAAACATGAATGAATCTTAAAATAGGTGCAGAGAACATTTCAAAACAAAAGCCTCAAGCTAAGTTTATCGTTATTATCTGTTTTCCCTGATACAGGAATACTCAGGCCTAGAAAATGACTGAATGTCCAATTCCCAATTGTAAAAAAAATCAAATAAATTATTTGTTGTTTATAAATTTAGTGAAAAAACATTACCTTGTGCAATTTACTATCGATCCTTTATAATACGTAGTAAATAAATTATTTTTCTGTAGAATTGTAGATGACTTTAATTTTTATTATGAACTTAATTACTGTGTTATCATTTTACTATTTATTTTTGTTATTTATTTTGAGTACAATAGTAATCCAATACGAAGAATATATAGTAAAAAAAAAAAAACTGCACAAAGAAAAACATTATAATAGAAACTCGTTTAACCAGCCTGAAAACAAAAGGTTTGACAAACCAAAACAATATTCTTTTCATTGTGTAAATTTTTAAAAACATTAAGATGCAATTATGTATCTAAAGTTTTTGTTTTCTTAATTAGTCTAATAAATTCAACTTCATTATTCATTACAATTTTTATATTTCTGTAACATTGAATATAGTAGCGAAAAGGTAATGAAGAATTTATTTTATTTTATTATTGAAGAATTTTATCATCCTGCAAAATAATATAATGCGTTCTCGTACCACTTTTTATTAAAAGTTGAACTAGAAGAAATGTGACTTGGTTGCTTCAAACGTATTATGATGCCATTTTATCAGAAGGGAATTTCACGTGTAGAATTTCGTCACGGATTCTTCGTATCACTTCACACTATTATCAACGCTGTTCACAATAAAGCCAGTGTATACTCAGAACGCGGTTAGTAATGAATACAAAT
>NW_027115892.1:2246609-2247238 GCF_000696795.3 Halyomorpha halys
TTTCGAATAAAAAAAAAATTTTGATTACAATTTAATTTTTTGTGTTATTTTTTACAATTTCAAGTTCTATCGGGCTTAAAAAAAGACCCTATTTCAAGGAACACAAGAAAAAACGGCTTTTATTTTATTTTTCTAAATTTTATGCAATTTAAAATTAATTGATTATAATCTATTAGTATAATTGAATTAGCCTTTACTTTAAAATTATGTAACCTCTAAGGCAGCTGTTTGTCACAAATTCTTTACACTCGTTTTAGGTAAAACTATTTCTTGGCACCCTTGCTGGATTAAAAAAACTTCGAGGCACCCTTGTCAAGCTAAAAAAATATTCCAAAAGGAGAAAAAAGTCAATTATTTCACCCGAATATTTTATAATTTTAATGAAAACTGTCAAAATTGATAGTAAATCTATCAACTGAAAGGTTCACTCATAGATTCCGATTGCTACAACACTTACTTGAAAAACGCTCTAAACTTCCCATTCACTACAAAAAATTAGTATACACTACAATAATCAGACCAATTTGGACATATCTTCCATATTGCACCACCTACGCCTCGAGTTCCGGTTCAACACCTCTGCGACAGTTTCGCAATTACCCGTTCCCAAGAGCGCTTCTCGAATATCC
>NW_027115892.1:2249098-2249957 GCF_000696795.3 Halyomorpha halys
ATTTTAGGGTGCATAGTTTTCATGTGTTTGGAGTTACTTCGTTCAGCTAGGGTTTAATTCATGTAAATCATCTCCGAACAACCATGGAATATTTAGCAATTAGCATACCACAATTAGGACTGGTGGTACGTGTGTGCTCACCATCCTATAAAAGTTGATTAGCTTTGCAATTTGATAAATGGTGGGAAATAAAAGACCAATATCGTGATCATCAATCCATGTCCTCTGCTTCGCTGGTGTCTCTCAATATATTAACCCACGGATTAAGGAACCAGCTGAGATTTTTGTGAAAGTGTATTTTATATACTATAGGTATCGATAATCTATACGTCTTTAACAATTTTCATTTCGTAGCAAAAACTCAAGAGTGGTTTGTGATATAGAACAGCGGTTCCTAAACTGGGGCGACCCAAGCATATGCCAGGGATACCATAAGCGAATGGTATAATGCCACATTCTCAAAATATTGAAAACAATTGAAATATCAAATATCCAGTACGTTTCGGTCGTGACTTTCATTGTCTTTTCTTATTGGTCTACATATTCAACCTCTCTAAGGACAATTGTACCGAATTTTTGTTTTTTAGTTCAACAAGAGTGCCACAAGTTTTTAGCCCAAGAAGGTTGCCATGTCGAAATCATTTTAGGAACCGCTGATAGAGATATCCATAACAACCTGAAGTCCCGAACCTGGAGTCTTATCATCTTCCGACCATCCACAGATCGCATTCTAAGAAATTGTCCAGATAATTGTTATACAATGTTTTTAAATAAATATATTATTACGACTTTTTTTCTTTTCGAATGAAGGAAAGAAGTAACTATAGGAATAATTTTTTTATTAGGGAAGAATTAAAAA
>NW_027115892.1:2252313-2253472 GCF_000696795.3 Halyomorpha halys
ATATGACATATTCTTTAGATTGTACCATAGTCTGTGGTTACTATTTGAAATTCCTACTAACTTAGGGATAATCTATAGAGGAACCATAGCAGAGAAACACTTTTCTACTATCTTTATCTTATCTGATATCTTTGAAATACGTACATTTAAAAATAAAACATTTTTTTTTTAGGAGTGCCACTCTATTTAATAATAACGAAATTCTCTATATTACAAAATTAATATCATCTGAATCGGTCCAGAATTAGCTATTTATACTTTAGATTCATGTATATTTTGATACTAGGTATTCGGTGGTATCCATGGAAACTTATCTTTAACCACTCACTCTCTTATGGACTAGTGTAACTCAAAAACGAAAATGCCTATTATACATAAATTACTAATGATGAGTCTCTTTAAGCTCTCGTTGTCCAATAAGGCTGGGTTTTGAAAAAAAAATTATTTATTTTTTTTTAATTATTTCGAAAACCTGAAGACAATTAGTTACTAACGTCTTTTGGAACATTATAGGCTACCATTTAAAATAAAACAAACATTATCTAAATCGGGCCTGTACTAGCAAGATGGGTCACTTTTATTTATTTATTTTTTTTACCTCTCCCTGTCTATTTCTGACTACCGAGGAGGTTATCCTGCATGTTACTCCTCTATTCTAAAAAGTTGTTAAGTCGAGTTTTCATTCCGTGGGTCGCCACAAAACAAAAGCCAACCTGTACAGGCCGGAATTGAACTAGCGTTCCTGTAGTTGCGAGGTTGCTGAGATTACTCTTTAACTTTCCCGCCTACAATGGCCTCAACAGAGATGAATCTTATTTTTCCTATATATAGAAAACAGACACCACTCACGGACTTATTTATCACTCTAGCTTAAACATGGTCATCCCTGAAGCTGAAATTACTGGTACTGCTTTTCTGTGTTTTGTTGATTGAACATTTGTATTTAAAACCTTGATAGGTTCAAAATTTAGGGATTAAATAAATGATAAAATAAAGATTGAATAAATAAATATGATGTTTAGACCGAGTGAGGAAAGGGAGGTGGGGATAGAAAAAGACGTAGAAGGTGACCAGAACCGTACTTAGGAGGAGACACCCCACTAGTTGTTTATTTAAAAAATGAAATTACTCTATTTACCTACTACTTTAAATTAAAATA
>NW_027115892.1:2253533-2256069 GCF_000696795.3 Halyomorpha halys
CTTCCATATTGCACCACCTACGCCTCGAGTTCCGGTTCAACACCTCTGCGACAGTTTCGCAATTACCCGTTCCCAAGAGCGCTTCTCGAATATCCAATCAGACCCTGTTTAAACTTCTGCCACCGCAAATATTTATTCCGAACAGATGTGCATTGGTACCCCGCCGCAGGGACAGAACACACTTGCTTTGGACTTGACAATTGCTCACTTCTACACCCACATCCAATATTAATCCTGACAGATCCTAATCGGACTATACGTGAGCGGGCTGCGCATGGCTCCTTGTATACAATTGCTATTCTTCTCCTTCATCGTGTCGTGCGAACATCCTCTTCTTTGCCTGCTAATATTATGTTTAGTTCGTCGTCGAACGCATGCCGCAGGGTCCAATCAACCGTGACGTGTATTTACGTACAAATTTTGGCAAGGAACTAAGTAATTTTTTTTTTTAATTTTTATTATGTGCAATATAAGGAGTATAATATTTCTAAATCAAATAAAATTGGAGGCGTAAACTTCCAAAACCAATCGAGTTCAATTCAATTTTTTACTTATTTCTTTTTCATAGTTAATAGTTTTATTATCTAGATCATCCGAAAATAAATGAATTACTTTCAATAATATGTAATTTAATTAAATTTGTAAAAAAAAACTGGTTAATAGAAAGAAAAAATTAAATTTTGAGAACGGACGGATAGATTTTTTAGAATTATACGGCTCATTTCTAGAGGAATTCATTTAAATTATTTTATTTTCTATTATTATTAAAAAAACTGTGAATAAATTATTATGGAAGTTTCAGTGGCCACAAGTGCCATTTTATCGGTTGGGTTAAACAAAGACTGCTGATGCCCTAATTATGGTATTAATAGTTATTATTGAATATTATTGTTATTATTATCAGGAGGATAACAACGTATAATAATAATATAGCAGTATCAAATTAATATTATGTAGCCTTAGGAATTAAGTTTACTACGAACAAAGTCGAACAGGTTTCAATGCTGTTATGAAAACTGATATTTATAAAATAAAAATATATTCTGAATACAGACGATATTTATAGTTAATATAAAGTGTTGCTGTATATATTTTTAAATATAGTGCATCTAGGTACCTACAAACCTACAAAATATTACGCCTGAAAAAATATTTATTATATCTATTCGGTTTTGAGGGAGCCAATAGTTCAGTGGTATGGCACTAACTCTAAGGACCTGGGTTCAAATCCGGCTGTGGCTGATACTTATTATCTGTTTCATTGCAGCCTCTGTTCGGGAGCCCTTCGGGGTCCACCCAGTCTCATAAAGTGGGGCACGTCCACAAATTCGCCTTAGAATATCTCAGGGCAAAAGAAAAGCCGAGGACTTATTGTATATATTTGTACGTGCTATTCAATATTTTTCCATAGGAAGGTACGAAAAAAAAAATCTACCTCATGAAAATTTAGTGCAGCCCAGCATACTACTACATAAATTGGTTATAGTAGCTCTCGCCACAGTACAATAAGCTAGATCACAAGGGTATATATGTATATGTTACATATTTCTTTGCTTTCGTTCAGATTAAGGGGTTCTGAATTTTAAAAAATCAGAGTAAATGTGGAAACCAAGAGCAAGGCTTAATCTAGTAGACTTGATTTTTTACGTGTCACATTTGTTTAGACACGTGAGACATTGGCCTACATATAAATTTTATTTATTGTCCATCAAAGGGCATTTTATATTTTAAGATTTAATTTTGCATTAATTTAAAAATCTTTAAAATTTGTTTTTTCCCTCAGTATTTTCACTTTCAACAAATTTTATATACTTATATACCCCCTTTTTATGACAGTTTAAATGTTATATTATTTATTTTAAAAAATCTTCCGATATTTAGAAATACTTGCTAGAATTTCTTTGTTATAGATGAATGTCTTCCGATAATTCATAATAATTTATACATTAGAGCGATAAGCAGACATTTGTCGTTACTTAATGTGTGAAGCATTACACCCTATCTGAATGTGATTAACATATTTTAATGCTCAAGCGTGTTTCCTTGGGAAATCACTTACTTTCACATGGGCTAGAGCCAACATGCAAGCTGAATATAAAACTTAAAATTGATCATAAAAAGTGAATCTCATGGGTATGAATTTGCATGCGATTAACAAAATGAAAACATTATTGGCCATTAAGAAATATTACTGTAATATTATAGTCTCCCTGAACCTTTCCGCTTTATTAAAAACTTAATCTCTATTGTAATATAGGTTATTGCAACCTATTTACTACCGAAATAAAATATGTACTTCATAAAAACAAATTATCACTTAAAAACGTATGATGTTTAATAGATACATAATAGAATGTTGTAAATCATTTGTATGCGATTTGTATATTTTCATATTTTGACAATTTAAATAAATAATTCTAGTAAGTTAGTTTAGGAATATTTAATAATTATTGTTGTTAAGTTTATAATGCATATTTTCTTATAATCCGCTCCTACCTCACTGAAAGAACCTTTAAAGTAAATCATAACCTAGCCT
>NW_027115892.1:2263629-2277734 GCF_000696795.3 Halyomorpha halys
TCTATTTTTGTATCAGTATCATCAGTACATCGTGAATACATGTATATTCGCAGGTTCTTAATTTGTTTAACCTTTCGTGTTAAAATTATACAAAAGAATACAAAATGGTTATAGCTCTTCGATTTGTTAGTTGAATAATTTATTCTTTTTTTAAAAAAAATATTTATTTAATGTGATTTACAACTGTACAAATAATAAATACAATAAATAAATATGTTGTATGTTTCATATACACTTGAAAACCTTGGGAAGGAACCACCAGTGGTACTTCAAGCATTAATTTAAATTAGAAGGTCCTGTGGCTATCTACTTTTTTAGACGCCTCGGAGAGTTATCAAGGGATTGTTAAGCATGAAAAGTTAGGAATTAATGGGTTCGGAGTTTGGAATGAAAAGACGCATATCTGTTTTGAGCCAAATCTGCAACGAATGGGATGTTAAGGTTATTAATTTTAAAACCAGAATATCAGTTGTTTTTTTTCCACTAGTCATAAATTATATGTTGCTACTTAAAGACACAGGTTATTAACGATAAATATATTAATTCCAATAACTTTTGTTAAATCGATCATTTGTGTGGTCACTATCCTTGAGCAGTTGAATAATACGGTTTAGAAATCGTAGAAAGGGTGCGCTGTGTCGTAGGCGTCGGTGTCGCAATTGGCTCCAGTGACGGGACAGATTATATTTAATTTACAGCAGCGCTGCTCTCCTCGGTTATCCTCTATCTTCGGCTCCATCTTATCTCTTCCTGTCCAGAAAGAGTCTTGGTCTTCCGATGTGTCTTGATTATTAGCTCATGTGATCTGTCAGCAGACGTGCTTCAGCGACCAGCTTCCCGATGTACCGGAGAGTTTAATGACTCATTACTCATTCAGAGCAGAGTCATTAAATAGATCGTATAATTAAATAGGACAAACGTACAAATAATAAACCCATCTGATGTCCTTTCTTTAGTCATTCAACGATGTATCTTCAGTATTTTCTTAATATTTATTTTTATGTATATAAGTGGGTAAGCTAGAGGGGTGCAGGTTACAATTTGGCGAATTTTTAATTTTTGTTTTCTAGCTTTGCTTGGACTAAAGTTTCTCTGCAGGATTGGTAATATTATGAAGCTTATTATTGATAAATAATAATAATTCATGCTTTAATTTTTCATAGTTTTGTCGAAACTGAAGCTTGAATTTGGTAAAGACACACATTGACATGCAAGAAAATTTGTGTTTGTAAAATTGTCATTTATAACACTTGTGTTTTTCACCCGGGCCTATAGCTTTTTATTGTTTTTAATTTAGTTTTTAATTACATTCTATCTCTTGTGGGTTGTCAAAGAAAAAAAAATTTAACCTCTTTACCTCTCCATCTTAACCTCCATTTTCTGATTTCACAAAATACTACAGTTGCGCTAATGTCGGTCCAAATTCTGAACATCTGAGGGACTTTCGATTTAAAATACATATGATATGTGCTCTCACGAAGAAGCGAAATCAAATTTATGTAATTATCTCAAAACTAGCCCGGGTTCGAATCCGGCTGAGCAGATAGTTATTTTCTGTTACACTATAGCCGTGAGTTAACTTTGTGGATTATGGAGCTATCCTGAGGTCTACCCGGCCTCATAAAGTGGTTATCCTTAATTGCGGAAAAATCTGGTGGTTGAGTGTGGTTCTAACCAAATCATCTCCTTGTATGATCGTTGATCTGAAACAGTGCTTCTTTACAAAGTACTGAACCCATGACCCTTTATGGGTCGTAGGGATTCACATTATTATTGTTTAACGCCATGCTAGGCTTAATAAGAGTCTACTTTAACTCAAATTACACACGACTTTGTAAGCCAACTCTCTTGGATAACTTCCGTACTTTCTAAGTTAAAACATGAAGTGAGGTCAGTGATGAAAATAACGCTTGTATTATATCAGAAACATTCAGTAGCTTCAAGTGATTAAAACAATATAAATTTGTTTCGTAATGAGTTAAAACTATTATCTAACTGCCAGACGCATGCGGAGTAATTTTTATCTGCTCCAAATGAACTCTGCAGGCTCCATAATATAATAATAACGGCTACTTAAATATAAATAAATATGATATAAAAAAAAAATTGTATCTCCACAGATATATTTTTTTCTTTTGGGCTAAATCCATATTCCAGGAGGAAATGCAATTATTACTAAAAAATAATTTAATAATTCAAGTATATGGCTTAGAAAATAAGTGCCTTTTTATTTGTTGCCAAGTTTATTACTTGCTGACCTTTCCACATCACTCTTCACATCAGCGAAGATAAAAGGCTTCTTCCTATTGGCTGATGCAGGTGAAGGATGTTCTCTGTTTTCACATACTTTGCCTCGTAATGGCTTCTCAGGACCTTCACCCCTTTCGGACCGTTTTCCTACCGGCATCCGCATTACAGAATAAAGTGCCGAAGCATTTAAAGTATTCATTGAATGTATAAATCGTTAAAATAAAAATGTAATTCATTCAACCTGCCTCAAAGATAAATAAATAGTAAAATGCAGTTATCGTTTTGCTGTAAACTGGTTCCAGTACTTACTTCAACCAGGGTAAGAACGTAGTACATCTGCAATTATAGCCAGAATATGATTGTTGTTCCAAAAATTTTTTTTTCTTTGTAGTTATTGTTTTGACCAGTCCCTCAATTATAAATTATGGGGAATTAGACCTCAGTCAGATTTTAGATTATTTCATTTCAGAAAGGGTTCAATAATATTAACATAATAATAGAATTGAAAATAAAGATTCATGACTGTGTTGATAATAGAGGGAGTCTAGGCCGAAAAAAATATAATATTGTGTCATATAATGCTAATAGATGGCGCTTACATTGTTTTTTCAGTAATAAAAATATCCCCCTCGTCAAATTCCTGACAAATACTCAAATTAGAGGTCTTTGGGCTCAACAGTTCTTTCCGGTTCACTACTTCCCTGCTAAGTTCAGTTTACGAGTTCTATATCTGTCTTCTGTTTAAAAAGGAGGGAAATCCAAGCCGAAAGAGAGTAATGTAGAATATTTTAAAATCCGACAGGCGAACAAATTGCATGCATGAAAAGATATTTTGTACTAAGGAGGTGTATAATTGAAAAGTCAATAATTCTGGAGCTCTAAGTATTTTATAATTATATTTCTATATGTATGTATATATAATATAATGAACCTGGATACAATGCACAGCAGAATGTCAGATCCAATTATAAAATAAATTGTGTGTCTTGTGATGTGAGTACAGTGTGGAAGATGAAATGCTGATTACCCAGTATACAGCGCTTCTCCTCCAGACAACCAAGAAGACAGCCCTCGTGTCTCCAACATTTGTTCACGGCAGATTAAGGTACACCATTTTCTACATGCTTAATAACAATTAATATTAATTCCTATGAATGATTTTTTAATCATTTTAATTGATTAAAACTAGTTTCATAATTGAATATTAATCTTCAATAATGAGTATATATATACAAAAATAATATGTGAATATTGTTATTTCTACTTACTTACTACTATATATGGAATATATATTAAAGAGATTAAAATTTTTAATTCCTTTTGTCGACGAAAATACACTTTTTGGGGTTCGCCTTAGTCCAACTATCCAAGTTTTACAAAATGGACTGTTTGTGTGTGTTTGAACAGTTCACACAACATAAATCATAAATATATGGAACTGAAGTTACTTAATAAAATCTGGTATTTCCTTGAGATTTTTCAGCAGGGTTTAAAATAATCTACTTATCAGAAGTCCGCTTTATATATTCTATTATAAATATTTTTTGGATTTTCTCAAAAACGGCTGTATAGATTTTGATCAGATTCAGTGTATAAATTTGAAATTAAATGACCTTTAACACAATGTATATCTTATCTTCATTGATATAGATTAACAGATTAAATGCTGAATTATACAAAAGAATTCCACTAAAGTGGTTTTAGTTTGGTTTATTTGAACAAAGTCACCATAGTTATCAGTCATACAAATCTTTAAAAATGAATCATGAAATTATAATCATGAAATATTATACTTTAATAATAATATGTTATTATAAATATTATAATTTAAAATTATAATCATGAAATAAATATGAATCATAAAATGCTATTACTCAGGTTAGAATCCTTGGCAGAAAATAAATATTGGTGGCAGATCATTATCTGTATATTTTCACTGTAGCTGTGAGTCAACCCTGTCCACCCTGTCCACCCTGCCTCATAAAGTGGAGTGGGTAGCCCTAATTGGGTAATAATCCGGCGGTCCAGCGTGATTCTCAACGAATCACCTCATTGCACAACCGTTGGTCTGGTAACACTCCTTCCTTACAAAATATTGCACATCTAACCCATCATGGGTTGTAGCGGTACAGATTTAATAATATTAGGTTTTGTTCTTTTTTATTGCCATCTCGTAAAACCCTAAAATACGAATTTTAGTAGTTATGAAAAAAATAACATATTGTATGGTAAGTGAAACGTGTGCACCAAAATTTTAGTTTAAAATTCAATTTCTCCAGCTCAATTTTCCAATTATCTGTTCAATATATTATTTTTAAAGTAACACGAATTCATACTTCAATTGGGATTCATTAACTTTGAAAAAAAAATAGTAAAAACCTCTCACGGGTTTTTTCTAGTAAAAAAAACATAAAATCATTTTTCTTGCAAAACAATGTTGAGCGTAACATAAAAAGTAGTAATGTAGGCTGTAAAAAAACAACTAATATATGCCAGTTACATCGAAGGCCTTTTGTAGACAACTACTAATGTGCCTTTATAAGGCCTGAGGAATAGTTCCGAGTTTGCGCTGTGTGGGATAGTCTCAATTATCTGTTTTTCGCCCAAAGACATTTGCCTGATTCCTCTGTCATTTCCTTTATTACCAGGCGATTATCTTCTATCGTTCGCATTTTCTTGTGTTTCTACAAGAAAGAAAAACAAAGAAGAAATTATAAGACTGTGATAAATGAATTTTAATTTTTGTTTTTAATGTAAAAGTTGACTAATTAAAAATTGTTGTTGTGACCTGGGCAGAATAGCCTGCATGAAGTTGAGTGTTTAAATAATTTTAGTTCAAAAATTGTATTAAGATGTCCCTGAGGATGGCCGGATTGGCCGAAACGTCGGACTTATAAAAAATAAAATGTATTGAGACAAAAATGGATAAAAATTTAATTATTTATTTAAACAAAATTAACCAGTCTCAAGAAAGTGTAAAGATTATAAATAGAAGAAATTAATTTCTAGAGAGGTTTGATAAAAATAAATAAATTGATAAATTAATAGAAACTCGAATAACATAACCATTCTGTTCTTGTCATAGCTATTGGTTACGTTCACATTCCTTGATATCTAGATTTTTGGACAAGAAAGATTTTGAATTAGGGATTGATGTAACACATAGGTGAATGTGGATTATATTGATGCTTATACATATTTCAAAATTGAGAGAGAAAGTGTGAGGAGGAAAAAAAAGTACGACAGCAACTAGTGTAAATTTCAGATTATATAAATTCAAATTTTTATTTTTCACGAATTAATAATTAACCACATATCTTTCAGCGATAAGATTTTTAATTCGTTTGAATTTTCAGCTTGGTTTTTTGCTCTTATGTAATTCGATTTCTAATACTATTTTCATATTTCAATATTTTCATCTTCATTGGAGCTTGTTTTTTGTAACCCTGAAATAACATATTTATAGCATTCAATAATGTAAATTGAGTACTGCAAGCATTTAATAAATGTTTTTTTTCGTTTTTATAGTGTTAATTATTAACTCCACCCGCACCATCTTTTCTTTGATTAATAATTTGGTCTACAATTTATCAATATATCAAGTTATAAAACAAGGAGTTCTATATACTATCAATTTCTATATGGGGTTATTAATGTATCCTTTAAATGATTTGTTGTTGATTTTGTAGTAGTATTGGGGATAAAAAAATGAAATAAGAAGAAAAACAAAAAAGTACCACAAAATAACTATCGAGTTGGCACATAGAAAAGACAGTGAAATGTAGTAGAAATGAGACAGTAGAAATGATTTCACTAAAAAAGTTTTTAAAAAAATTGAAACAACGGATATAACAGTCCAGACAAAAAATAGTGACTTGTGAAACTACCCTTCTCCCAATTGACTTATATTTCCCCACACTACTAATAGTGTAAACATATTTATTGATGTACATACCATGAAAAAACCTTAATTGGTTATATGTTTGCTTACTGTCTTTTCATGTCAAAGAAACTCCAGAAGAGTACGAACAAGTATGTTTGGACCGTTGTAACAGATCTTAATATATCATTTCTTTTTTAATATCTGTAAACTTTATTTTAAATAAAATAAAATAAATATAGTCTAATAACATAAAATAATTTATGCAACCTTTAAGGGTTGTTTTATTTAGAATTTGTTAGCAAATATTATTTTCCAGAATTATTTGATCAGCACTATCTCAAGATAACTATTATATAGGGCCTCTGTTTCTTTAAAACAGAATTATTCTAAAGTTGATCCGTACGCAGTAGCATACTAAATATTTTCTGCACTCTCCTCTACAACAAACTATCATAAAAATTAACAATTATACCAACATGCTCGAAAACTTGGGAAAAACTGTTTTCTTTATATGGGTGTCAGGTCACGTGGGGATCACTGGAAATGAACTGGCAGACATTGCAGCTAAACAAGCACTTGCTCTTCTAGGTCAGGGCACGGCCATTCTGACACCCCAAGAAATAAGTCTTCTGATAAATAATGAAATATCAGCTAGTTGGCAAGCCATGTGGAATGAAAGCCTGCCAAGCAAATTAAAAACTATTAAAACCATGGACCACATCAAACCGTTCCAATCGTAGGGAGGAAGTAGCTATTGCCAGATTGAGAATAGTTAATACCAATCTAACTCATGCATTCCTGATCAATAAGCAACCACCGCCAAAATGTCAATACTGCAAAAGTGTACTTTGTGAAGAATGTCATTTCTATTCCATGAAATTCAATAGATTGTGAGTGGGACCGAGTGTATCGGATGATCTGAATGATGACCAGAAGAACGTGGAAATGGTTTTGGTTTTATTAAAAAGGAATGGCCTTTTGAATAAGATTTAAACCCGAAAGTTTGTTATACGTACTAAATAATTCTAAAATAAGTAATTATTTAATTTTTTTTTTTGTAATTATTTAAAGAGTATCAAATCTTGCAATAGAATTATAAAGTGCGAAACATGGGCGTTGATGACCCCAGGGTTTTACGCCCTAAAGCTTCAGCCAACAACAACAGCCTAACTATCACATACTAACAGCACATGGCCCACCTAACTTGTCTTATACAATTTTATTTACAGGTACATCTTTAACTGTTTGATTGTAATAATAAATTTGCACCCAATATAAAAATTATGGGGAAATTACATTACGATTTTGAGATTCACCTGATTTTAATAATAATCCATAATAAAAATCCTCTGTGCTAGGTCATTAGCCGCCATATCCGCTGTTAATATTTCCTCGACCTCCTTAATCACGGGACCAGTATTGGGATTAATCAGCCGAATAATGATAGGCTCCCATAGGAATGATGATGTGGGCAGATCTTGCCATTAGGTCGAGTTCGTTCGCCTTGGGCTATGCCCATCAGTCACTGCTGGGGCTGCTTCGGTCCTTGGTGATCCTATCGGATTATTCTTCCGTGTCCGTCATCTCCTAATATTAGATCTTACGGTTCATGAGTGCATCATGTCCTTATTAAGTGATAACTCTAGTCGCTAAATTTGATGAGATGATCTACACTTTTATACTAAAGTATAAAACTAGAGTTTGTTTGAACACTGAATTTCAGCAACTGACAGTCCAAATTACAAACTTGAAAAGTAATCGGAAAAAACTACATTGGTCAGAAATTTTAAATTCCAGATAAATAAAAAATATATATATATTTATTATAGAGCAAAAAATAATATATTGAAATATTTAATAAAAATTTAAATTAAGCTCCCCAAATTAATTAATTCTGTATTACATTAGTTATTCGACCTCGGTTCAATTATACCTCACCCGTTTGGAGTTCAATACGCTTATCCACTAAAAGAAAGCAAAGAATTCAAAAATTACTTGCCCCCGATAGACAAAAATGACCAACCTGTTACAAGACTTGCACCTTCCCTCAAATCAATATATCTCCATTTATAAAATAAATTGATACCACAAATCCTCGCTTAATAATAAAACAAGTTTTACTAACTTAATATTTTTATATTTATTTCATATTTTTACTTATTTATATGCATACATAGCACTACATTGTATGATTGTGAGATTGGGAATCCGTAATTATGTCAGATAATTTTTTTTTACTGCAAATTTGTATGTAAAGCGTTGTTATTATTAATATTTAAAATGAAAATAAATAAAAAACAGACTGGATTAGAAAATTAAATAGTTGTAGGAAGTATTCATATCTTCATCTTGTAAGAACCTATTTTTCTTTAAGTACTCTTTTGCCTTGAGGAGTGTTATCTAAACTTAATGAGTGCTATCAAATAATATTTTTGTCGAAATAAATAAAAATCCCACTGAGTCTATGCATAATTATGTTATAGTTGTACATTATATACATGATACTGTCAGGTTGAAGTAATTGCTTACGACTAATATTAACTAAGTAATTACTTAAAAGGGTATTAAAAATGTAACCATTCCTTTTTGAAAACATATCATCCGTCAACTCTGAGGGCGGGATGGTGTTTATGAAATGTAGCAGCATTGGTGTCACCTCATTGGGACCCTGCTTTCTCTTGTTTTCCAAAGGCAGCTGCATCAATAACCACTTACAATTCGAGTTATTTCCAGAAACATTCCTCTCTTGTGTTTTTTTTCCAGAATAACTGTATGTTTGAGTCAAACTTGTGATTTTTTTCTTTTTTACTTGTGGGATTCTTGTAAGACATTTCTCAATTAGTTTTGCACCAGATAGTCCGTTTATTGAAAAAGGCTTTATTGCATCAACAAGGATGTGCAGATATTAGTGGGTACCTCCTCAGGACCTCCTCCTACAGGAAAAAATGTTGAATTAACAATTCAAGAAAGAGGGCTCAGCAGGTCTACCGGTGAATTCTAGTGAGGGTTGATAAGATGCTCTGTGCCCCAGTTGTGGTATTCCGCAGACTGTTGGGCACATCGTCATGGACTGCATAGTCTTTTTTACACTACGGGCCAGATTACTGAAGGAAACCGATCTTACAGAGGAAGATCTCCTTTAGCAAGTAACCGAAGAAAACAATCCGCATTACCAAAAATTGGAAATTAGGTATTGGATAACTATTGTTGGGGCATATTTATACATTGTCATAAAAATTATTAATTGATTCATTAGAAGTAGTTGGATGCTACGGAAACTTGTGAAACATCGATCTGCTTTATTGATCAAAAGGCAGTAGATACGTATCAGTTATAATTTTCATGATATTCTATAGCAGAGGCTAATGCACTACATAAACTTTTCCTATAAATTTAAAATTACTCTATTGGAATGGTATTGTATCGCAAATGATGTCCCCCCCCCCAAAAAAAAAATGGTAGGGTAAGATACAAAAAAGTGAAACTTTATTGCCGTGTATACAAATTTATTGTCTTTTACCCTGATCAAAATATCTGCAAAAAAAAAAGGAAACTGAAAAATCATTTTCTTAGCACCTCTATATATTTAATATGTATAGGTACCTAGGTATCTTGAAAGTGATTATGTATTTAGGGGGTCAATAACATGGTGCCGCTATATTGGATATTCTCATATTATTTAATTATGTTTGGGGACATGATCAAAAACATACTAAAATCCAAACACATTTTCCATCCCCTCCGACGAGATGATGACCACATGAGCAGCATCAGACAAAAAAAAAAAGCCAAAGAACTAGCCATTCACCTTGCACACACATTCATTCCTCATCCTGACCAAACCGAAACAATTGAAGATCACCTGTCGTCACCAATCCCGCTTTCTTTACCACCAAGAGCAGTCACCCCTTCTGAGATCAAATATCAAATACAGTTGCTAACATAAATGTCCAGAGTATGATCCTCACTCTTTAAGTCGTTCGCAAACTTCCTTCTAAAGCTATAATATTCCTTACATATCTTTACAATTGTATCCTTAGATCAACCGACTTTCCTATCCTGGGGAAACACTCCATTATAATTCTCTTTTCAAAACCAGGAGGTTTATTAGGAAATAATCCTGCTTCCTATAGATTTATTAGCTTACTTCCAATCCTTTCAAAAATATTTGAAAAAATCCTCCTAAAACGTATTGTATTGATAGTTGAACCACAAGGTTTTCCCGCACATCAATTTGGCATTTCACAGTTCAACAAGGCCTCAGTGTCGTCGAATATGTCTTTTTAGCTCTTGAAAAGAAAAAAATACTCTTTGGATGCCTTTCTGGACATCAGGTTTTGACCGGGTATGGCATGCTCGATTGCTTTTCAAGCTCAAGTCCCTTTTACCTCAAGTCTCATTGTTTCAACTATCTCGTCGACTTGTTTTTTTACTGAAAAGAAGTAGTATATCTCAATAAATATTATGCTTAATATTAACAGCTATAAAACTAAAGAGGCTTTTTTTCATGTCATTTTTTTTTCCCGTATTGGCTGTACTTTTTTTTTTCATAAATGTTTGATTTTATTCCGATAATGCGATGCACTATTCCGTGAATCGTTTTAAGAGCACCCTATGAAAAGGTTCTTAATTTCTTCAAACTTTTTAGGGATACGAAAACAACTTTACTTTGATACGTTCATATTTTCAGTATTCGGTCTTAAGAACCTTCGCTAATGAACATGGATTGATTCATTGATAACACAATTACTAGCTCTATTCAGATTAGGTTAGACAGAAGCTTTTAAAGCTGGAAAATCGTTTTTAGAGTTAGCTCTTCATTTGTACGAAACAACCGTGTGTTTACTTTAACGCTAGTAAAACGCCTCGTATTTCAATACCCTTGTATAGAAATTAATCTTAAGTGATATCACAAATAAATTAGATAATTCAGATATTCGATAGATAAGCTAGTATGTTTGAAAGTGCAGCGTATCAGTCCCTCCCTCGTACGTAGAGAGTTTGTATAGGAATCAATATTGCAACAGCTTGGAGCACAGATAAACAGCCAAATGTTACACACCAAATTTCCACTCAGTTACATAAAATGTTGTTTTGCAGTTGGGTTCATGCAGAATAATAATATCTTCATATCATATATAAAATATTCATATTTATATAAAATATTTTTTATTCGTGAAGTGGAAATCTTATAATGTTTGTTTTGCTATCTTCGAATTTATGATATTGGTTTTATTGATATTAGTGTGTACGGTGAATCATTTAACACTAAATATTTCTCCTAAATTTCATGTTCATTTAAAGCATCGTATTAAATTGGACGAAGTGTTTTTTTCTACTTTTGATCACTCTCTATACTGATGGGTGTTTTTCGAGTTCTAATTTCTTTGCTAAATTATAATATTTCTGATTTGTTCTTACTAATTTATGTTGTTACCAGTAAGAGGTATAATAAATCTCTATAAAAGGAAATAAAACCTTTTTATTATTTAATTATTTTATTATTATAGTGACTTATATAAAATATTTATTTATTCGGGAAGTGGAAATCTTATATCTTAAATATTTATTGTTTTCTTTAAATGGGTTTTCTAAAACCATAATTCCGATGTTCAGGATTTTCTTTCATTACATCCTTCTATCAGACCATTTCTCTTACAGCCATTCCGTCCTTCAGATCTTCATTCCACGTCTTACTTTTCTTTCCATTCTCCTTCCTGACTTATTATGACCACAGTCCAGATGTTTATGCAGTAAAAATTCTCACAATATGAAAAAAAAGTGCAGCTTAAAAACTTCAAAATACAAGATCCGTAATTCCAACCCCCTAAATTTTATCTCACTATCCGTTCTTATCTCTCAGACAGGTTATTTCAAGTAAATCAAAACAGCGCTTATTCATCCCTGTTTCCTCAGTCTGCTGGTGTACCTCAGGGTAGTATCCTTGGTCCTGTCCTTTATACAGTTTTTACAACTGACATCCCAACCCATCCTAACACTATTCTCACCACGCATGCCGACGACACATGTCAATTATCAGTGAATAATGATCCTTCCATGGTATCCCAAACCCTCCAATCTCACATCACCAGCCTTGAAGAATGGTGCCAAAACTGGAGGATTAAAATAAATTCCTATAAATCCCACCAAATCACATTTACCCTTCGTCGTAAACCTTCGTCTTGCTCTACAGTATCTTTTAATAATACCCCACTTATTCCTGTTGAACAGATCCGTTACTTAGGACTAAATCTGGAAAAACGATTGACATGGAATCCTCATACAAGACAGGAAACTACTCTTCGATTCCGACTATTACAACATTTACTAGACAAACGTTCCAAACTTCCAATCCATTACAAAAGACTGATCTACTTGACTGTCATAAGGCCTATCTGGACATACGGAGTTGAGCTATGGGGCTCCACTAAACCATCGAATGCCTCTCGAATCCAATCCTTACAGGCCAAAATCATTTGGAAAATCCTTAATGCTCCTTACTTTGTCACAACTCAAATTATCCATCATGCCCTCAATGTCCCATATGTTGCTAATTTGGCAAGAACCAGATACCAATCCTTCCATAATAAACCTCTCAACAACCCAAACCCACTTCTTTCTAACCTGGCCTTTCCACTTTCCATCATTGTCTAAAAATCCTCCTAAGGGTCTGAAAAGAAGAAATCCCCCAGATCTTCTCCTCTAGAAATGATATTGAAGTTCAATCAATGGGTAGATTCTAGTATAAATAAATAGTAGACCGAGCTTAGGATTCCAATAATTTTTCTTCATTAAGATATTTCCAACGAAATATCGTTTTTAAGATTACCTTTTCACATATCCATAGTACAATTCTGTACTGTGGGAATGATGCGAATTTTCCATTGTCAAGGACATGCCTGATTTTAGATAAATATTCAATATATTTTACTACTTATTATTTAAACAGATTCGACCTCTGTCTCATGTTATAGGTTTCGAGATCAGGTGAATTATAAAAGGTCTATTGATCATTTTTACAATTTTATCTTTTAATAGTGATAGTGGGTGTCCATGACAAGTAATTATAGTTAGGTTGCCATTTAGTAGTTAGTTATTTCCCTGTAATAGTTGTTAACTGCTATTCAGCCTGAAAAACAGTCATGCAAGTAACTGGTTCACTTCTTTTCAAGCCTTTACTTCAACGTTAAAGTTAATTTACGTTAAAACATTAAAGTTGATTACTGTTTCATTTAAAGCTTTAGTTTGATCACTCGCTTTAGATAAAATAGAGCTGGAATAGTTTTTTGTTTACTCTGATATCATCTTGAAGTTATTTAACTGTTATTTATTCTAACAGCCAATGTTTAATTATACAGCAGACTAGACTTGTTAGTAGATAGTTTTATGGTTGTAATGATTGTGTGACCTTTATTTTTGTTTGTTCAACCATATTATTCATTATTTTAAGGGGAAATATGTATTTATTTATTTATTTTTATTTAATTACCTCTATTCTTAAGGACCATCCGTAAAACAAATAAGAGACTTACTTGGAATCCACATACAAGACTGAAACGACAAGAAACTTCTCGTAGATTTCGATTGCAACAACACCTACTTGACAAACGCTCTAAACTTCCCATTCACTACAAACAAATTATTGTAAACTATGATATGCCGTGTACGGGGCTCGGGGTTTCTAAGCCCGACTAGGGGTTCCCCGTACACGTTGTAATATTGAAATTTATTCATATATTAATGTAATTTATGTATCTGTATTTATATATTTATATTATGTATTTATATTATATATTTGTACTATGTATCTCTATCGGTTCCTGATGGGAACTGACTGAAAAGGGATGCGCTATATTTAATTCAACCCCTAGCACCATCTGGCCGATTCAACCCCTTCGCCGTGGTATGCTAGATATGAATATCATAATTAATGATTGGAGTTCCTTTCCAACGGTATCGTGTTCACCAATTT
>NW_027115892.1:2278315-2295377 GCF_000696795.3 Halyomorpha halys
TGACAAACGCTCTAAACTTCCCATTCACTACAAAAAAATAGTATACACTAATAATCAGATAATCAGACCAATTCTGACATATGAACTCTGGGACTCTACCAAACCATCAAATTTCTCCCGCATCCAATCCTTACAATCCAAAATCCTACGTTTATCCTAAATGCTCCTTATTATGTTACAAATAAACTCATCCAGCAAGACCTTAACATACCATTCGTTGCAGATTTGGCCCAAAACAGATATGCGTATTTTCATTCCAAACTCTTTACCCATACTTACCCATGAATTCTTAATCTCTCATCCTCAACAATCCCTGGCAATCCTCCGAGGCGTCAGAAAAGAAGACGGCCACGGGAACTTCTAATTTTAATTAATTCTTGAAGTACCATCCATGGATACCTTCCCAAGATTTTCAAGTGTTTGAAACATTCATCCAATTTACTTATTGTATTTATTATTTTGTACAGTAATAAATTACATTAAATAAAGAAAAAAAAATTTAAGGACTTGAATAATTTTTCAATCGTGTTGTCTAATTGTATATTTTAAAATTTCGACATGGAAGAGCCTTCAGAATGCTTCATTCTCATATATAATTTTTTCACACTTAAATAACATGTGTATCTATCCTTTGAACTTCAATGAAGAACTATATGATTCTAAAAGTGCTGGACTTTGACAAGGCAAAAAAAAAATTATGAATCCCATTATCATATATAACTTATTTATTTTGTTTTGTTTAAATAAAAGTTAGTTATATGAGATCTTGATTAGAAGAAGTATGCTTTCCATACCCCTATATTACTTTTTTCTACATTTTACTCTTTAATGAAATAGACTTGGATGTATTATCGTATTGGTTACTGATTATATTTCTTCTTCTAACTGAAAAATTGTTCAAATGCGTTTCCTTATGGCGGAACAGATAGTGATAAACCAATATTGCTAAACCTAGCAAACATGATTATGCAGCACGTAGCAGTCAGTGTGCAAACATGCTTGATGTGTGACAACGGAGATATTGAGTCTTTCATATTTATTTGAAAAATTAAACTGTTTGTTTACATAATGAGGACGTTTTTCTTTTATACTGGAAATATTTTTGTGTTATTTACCGCCTTATATTCATGCATTATTAATAATAAAAAAAGAGATAGGGCCTAAAAATACTACCAGTGGCTCAACAAGATTCTCTATGCGGTTTTATTTCTATCTATCTTTGTCAATCTGCATTCTTCATGAGAATTTTCTTTTTAATTATTTTCTCTAATACTAAAAAAAATAAAGATTGTGTGCTTCACTGACTACATAAAAACTTATCTCTATTAAATTACTCAACATTATTGAATTTTTAGTTATAACAAGAGTGAGAAGAATACACTATCAAATTTTTACTCGTAAAAAGCGAGAAGAATACTATATTAAATAGAAAAACTGCTCAAAAACACCAGTTTGATGGTTGGAGAAAAGATTTTATTCAAAAATATGTTGTTTCTGAAGGACTTCCATACCGAAGCACTAAGTGGAGAAAAAACAACATACATTTCAATTCATGAAGAAAACAATACAATATTAATACAAGAATAAAGACTTAAAACTTTTCTAAGTTGTCTATTTTATAATTTAAGTGATGTACATAATAAGCATAACAGCGTTTATTTTACTAATCAGGTAATTAATCACAATATCGGTAACATGCCCATACATTAATGCTAAGTAATTAAACTAATTATAAAAAATAAAATTAGGTTGATCGGTTCTTAAACACACTCTTCGTTTTTGGCATTTGGAAAAAAATGTATGATAGACAAAAAGTTACTCCAAAACTAACGTAAAGAAGGGTTAAAATGAATGCGCTTGCGTGAAAAAAACAAAACATATCTTACTCTCTTTATATTTTTCTTCTAAAGTTCCCCCCATCCTGATAACCCATGTAGGAGTTGCTTTCAACTGAATATCACGTCAATTTTCCAAATGTTAATTAGTGGATTATTTTCATTTTTTTTGTCATTTCTAAGAAATTTATATGAAAACAATTGTTTTTGTTTATTTATTCAAAAAAACTCTACTTTAATTTAATTTTCTGAAAATCAAACTTCCTTCTGCAGGTTTCCTAGGTCATAAAATAGCCTTATGCAAGAATTATGTAGGCTTTCAATTTCATTCCAAACTTTACAAATACATTATTAATTTAAAAGAACTTTTTTCAAACAAGAGTTTGAGTTTATTAAATGACTAAAATGCAACATTATTGAATATATTTCTATTGGAATTTTTAATTAAAACGCAATTATCCTTTTGATTAAATTATTTAGTTTTACAGTTTTACCTAATCCTTCAATTTATCATGCAATGAGTAATGGATTATGTAAAATAGGGATTAGTTGATTTTATTTATTTTGACATTTTAAAATAACTTATGCGTTCTTTTTTTGATGTGTTTGATATAAATATTTCATGAATGTAAAAGCTTGTGTGTATTATAAAGGCGGACTATTGCGTATAAAACTCTCCCTTGAGTGGACAAGTTTGGCTGGAATCGATAACCATGTCACGGACTGCTGGACCGGAAGGGTTCCAGTCTTTTGGAAAAAGCTGTCGATAGACTATTAATATCATGTGTCGAGGATTTAAAAAATATATTTATCTGACAGCAACTGGGCTTAGAAGATCGAAACAGTATTTTGTATTGTCTTTCTGGAATAATTTATAACTTTATTACGTCATATAATTATTATTTTGTACCATTAAAACATTGAACAATCATTAAAAATATTATGTATTATGAATATAACCCATTATTATTAGAAAATTACAAACAAAACCTTATATATTTCAATTGCTTTTAATAAGTAACCTTTAATTATGTTGTTACTAATTAAGGTAGACTATTGTACCTAGAATCACAATAACCTGTTATGCATTTTTTTTTATTATATCTTTATTGACATTTACAATTGTGCATCCAGTAAATTTGAGGTAAGGTCATAGGTCATGGAACAGGCATTTATAGGAAGTAAATTTACATTTATTTTTTTTGCATGAATCCAATGCATTCAAAGAAAATAACTATCTAGGTCCAAAATATATTGAACCTAGGGCCAGTGACCTACTATTTTGAGAAAATTCGTAGCAACCCTTAATAGTTCTATAACTCTGTTCTACCGATTATTTTGTAAAACATACTCATCCGGCTTCGTGAGAGGTCAGACACATTCCAGTTAAAAATACTTCGCCTGCAACTGCCTCCTTCGGTGTCTCCAGCGATTCCAAAGATCCGAAATAGTTCAGAATGTTTACATAGTTGGAGAAAGTACAGCTGGACTGTATCTAAAGAGATCTTTTGGTCTTTCGAACTCTTTAGGAAGTTTACAGTTGATTTTATTTCATTCATAGTTTGGAATCATAAAACTGTACTTGTTCAAGTTAATATTCTCATTCTAGGCTATTTCAACCCATTCCAATTCTTTTTAGGTTTTATAAAATTTTGTATTTTAAAACAATCTTTCTTATAATGAAGTGAAAAAGTTGTTTAAAAGGTAGAAGAGCTCCTCAAACTTTTTTTTTATATTTCAGTTTCCAATTTCCTTATATTCATTTGGTTTTTTTGTAATTTTGTGTTGTTCATAAACTCCAAACGTGTTCCTAAGCTTCGAATTAATTGATCATGTATATCTAGAACACGACCTATTTTATTATTTTTGTGATTTTCGAAAATTATTTTTATAATTTATTTATTTATTGATTAAAATATACCAAATAAATTAATTTTTTAATTTAATTATATTATTTCAAAATTTTTTGAGACATGGCAATTATTTATTAAATAAATCAAAAATTAGTATCCAATTCTGTCTCAACACTTTATTTTTCACTAGTCCAACGTTTCGGCCATTCTAGCCATGTCCTTGAAGATGCCTAGAATGGCCGAAACGTTGGACTAGTGAAAAATAAAGTGTTGAGACAGAATTGGATACTAATTTTTGATTTATTTAATAAATTTATTTTTTAATATTAACACTCCCAATTTTTATTAATTGGAATTAAATTTTCAAGGATTCAATTACTATTTTCCATCCTCAATCCCTCAATTCCTGATTTTTTTTTCTCTATTTTGATTTTTCCTGGTGACGAATGGAAATTTTAAAATGTTTTTACAACTATTTGCCTATTTGTTTGAATTATACTAAATGCTGTAAATTAAATTGTCTGACAAATGTTGAAAATGTCTTGCTCTTTCTAATTTTACCATTGAATTTATTGTTGTACCAGTAAAATTATTTTTTATAGAGCGTGTAATTTAGATGTAATTAGAACAAATGTAAATTTCTTCCAAACGTATAACATAAATATATATTAGTATGTAAATATATTTACAAGTTTGTAATGCTTTGCATATCAAATGCGGAACAGAATAAGGCATGTCAATAAAACTCTTTGAAACCGGCAGAGAATAGGCTGTCCTTGGCTACTCCATACGCGGTAGTCATTTATTCCTTCACATTCCTACCTCTCTAGCTAATAGAGTATTTATCAAATAGATCATCTAGGCAGTTTATACAAAATGTATTCAATTTTTCTATAAGTATTCAATTTGTCTATAACGACTACCTTAGCAGTGTAATTACCCCTATAATTATTTTAATTAATACTAATGAACTCAAAGTACAGTTGTATAATTATGTTAAATGTTGCTCTGCATCTTCCATTAGATATGTATTTATGTACATGATTTCAATGTTGTCATTTTCTGTATATAAACAATGACATTACAAAAAGTGCTGAGGGTATTTCATTTATAATAAACTGGTATATTTATTAATTATTAAATTTAGTTAGTTTTTTGCAGTCAGCCCATATATTAAAATCTTTAAGCCGATAGATTATCTGAAGTATAAAGATCCTAAAATACAAGCTTATTCTTTAGAATATTAATATAGAATATATTATTTTAAATAAAACAATTGGTATCCATGTTAAGTCTCAAAACTCTTCAGTATATCATCAACAGTCCAACGTTTCGGCCATCCTCAAAGACAATCGTAAAAAGAATGTTAAACCACACAGCCAATTATTTTTAAAAAATTGTTAAAAACGTTTTTTAGGATATTCTGCCCAAGTCATTAATTACAAATCAAATTACCCTATTAATCATATAACAGTCAAATCATATAAGCAAGTTTTTATATGATAGTTGATAGTGTTAAGTTGATCTAAAATCAAAATATTTAAAAATTAATGAAATTGTGACAAAATAGAGTAATTTGATTAGTAATTAATGACCTGGGCAGAATAGCCTGCAAAATATCTTGCAAACGTTACGAATTGGCCGAAACGTTGGACTGTCAATGATATAATAAAGATTGTTGAGACATATCTTGGAAACCAATTGATGTATTTAAAAAAATAATTCCAGTCTCAATAAGTTGAAAAAAAATATATATAATAGAATATAATGATAGCTCTTCAACTATTTCTTTTTTTTTAAATTATTTATATACTTTACAGAGCTTTTGGCGTCCAGTGTCATTTTCATCAATATTAAACAATTTAAAAAAAATACTATTATATATTTCCAGAATATTATGTATTATATATAATTTATAATATTGTCATGAAATTATTCATAAAAAATCATACATTCAATTATAATGCTCAATATTTTAGGGCGTCAAAAATTGAAAAAAGAAACCGTTAAATCATCTATTTTTTTATCTAGAATAAAAGTATTTGTATGTTTAGTTTATCATAATTTCTTAAAATTAATATAAGATCAAACTTACTTCAAAAAGGAAAGACATCAAACCAACAACTACGCGTACTGACTACGTCATCTACATTGCTAACAAAAATATTTGCTGATCAATTCTCCCATTTACTATGATATTAAAAAATGATATTGCTTATGGTAAGGAAATTTAATTAATGTTAAAAGTTAAAAAAAAAATGAAAATTCTTTCAAAAGCTAATTAAAAATTCAACAATAAATTATTGAATAGGAAGGATGTAAAACATCTGAGTATTAATTTCCTAAATAAAGGACAAATTTTATATCAGAAAATACTTTACCCTAATTAATTAAATAATGTTAACGAAATAATGTTTATTTTGATGGAATTAGTAACTTTATAAAACATTTGCGATTTTAAGTGCGTTACTATGTATAGTTTACTAGTTTTTATTTATTGATTTTTATTACATTATATGATAACAATAGATTTTTTACAAAAATATTAGTGTAGATTTTATTTTTATTTCAGACCTCATTTAATATTTGTTCGTTAAGATTGATCTATTTTAGAATTGTATGTTTGGACGAATAAAAGATAATTTGGAAAAACATATTGTATCTATATTAATTAATTGTTAGCTATGATTAGATCTTATATTTGCTAATATGTATATAACAAAATTCTTTGTTAAGATCCATTTCGAACGTGTACATGTTGCAATAATCCTCTGAATCGTTTAAGTGGTCTCTAGACTTGCATTACATCAGCCAAATACTCAGAATCAAACAAGACATACCCCGCATATCCAAACTGCATTGTTCTTTATTTAGGTAAATGAGTAATCAATTTTTAATTTTAGTCAGAAAAGTACATTTTCTAAGAATTTTATATATATTTATTCGACTTAGAGATAATTAGTTTTAAAAAAATACTAATTTTTCTTAGCGTTATAAAATAATTCATAAAAGTTAAATTGAATTGTATTGTTATTATTATAATATTGCAATTTCAATAGTTTTATTTTTTCAAATTCTTAAAAAAAATATTATTTTAATATAACTTTTGATGTCTGAATTAATCAATGATAATTCATCTTAAATTTCCATCGGCTTCTTCAAAAAATAGATAAATTTCTATTTTTAGATGATTAAAAATTTTTTTATAATATTATTACTTGTATTTATTTATGCTATATTTAATCTTGATTACAAGTGAAATCTAAGTATGACTTAGACTGGTGAATCTGTAATATTACAAACAGACGAATTTGAGAAAAAATAAATTAATGTTCATTTATTTCTATTTTAGACTTGGAAATTAAACTTATAACTAAAATTCAACCAAAATATAAAAATTAAACGTTTCAGGTTAGGAGTATTTAAAATTTTCTTATAACCGAAAATATCTGTTATTTACTAATAAGCCGCCATAAGACCTTCATCAAAATCATATCTATGTTTTACTAGTTATAGTAATTTTCCGAATATTATAAACATGTTAGACATTTTTGTTGATGAAATACTTGCCACCTGGACAACCTCATGATGCTCTCTCACTCCTTCAGTCCCGACATCAATCAGACGCTACACCTAACCCATCATACTCTGCCAGCTCGCGTGCTGGGCTGTTCGCGTGCCCTTATGTGGCCCGTTATTCAATACCCGTCTCCCTCATGTAGTTGGATACAGCCTGGATTCCATTTCGGTTACTATTCTATCGGGGATTTACGTTTTAAATGCTTGTCCATTAGCGAATGTTTCAAACTCTCATCTACTGTGACAAATTTAAATGACCTTTTAAATCACTGACCTTGATCATCCAAGCAAGTCGCTTGTTAAACCGTGACGTTTTCAGTCGCTATTGTTCCAGTTACACACTTTTGACACACTTTTTCTTAAATTATTCAACGGTCTATCTCTGGAGTTATTTTTTTTTTAAATTTATGAATACTAACGGTTTTGTTTGAGATATTTATTAATATTTGCTGATATCTCAAATTAATGAGTATTAAATTAATAAATCTAGTACGGTGTGCGCATCTAATAATTTTTATTTACAACCATGAAAAGTGTAAATTTTAAACAAAAAATTTGTTTATTCTTAATTTAAAACAATTTTGATCCTTTTTTTCTCTCAACTTTTATTCTTTAAAATTTGTCCAACGTTTCGGCCCTCAGGCCATTCTCAAGGATGCCACCTTCAATATTGATGTCATTTCTTTTTTAAATCTTAAAATTGCTGGCTAATTGCCCTTGTCACATATAACTTTTTCTAAAAAATTGTATATCTTAGATTTAAATCTTTTTTACAAAACACTTTCCTTCCTTCCTTAACTTACATTTACAACGTAAAAAAAAAAAAATTGTGTAGATTTTATTTTTATTTCAGACCTTATTTAATATTTGTTCGTTAAGATTAATCTATTTTATTATTGAATGTATGGACGAATAAAAGATAATTTGGAAAAACATATTGTATCTATATTAATTAATTGTTAGCTATGATTAGAATTTTTTAATTGTAAGTGAAGGAAGAAAGGAAAGTGTTTTGTAAAAAAGTTTTAAATCTAAGATATACAATTTTTTAGAAAAAATTATATGTGACAAGGGTAACAAGCATATATAAAATAATTAATCTAAAAAAATTGTTATTTGATAGCTCTGAAAAGAATTCAGTATAAGTAGTATTTAAGAGTATGAAAATATCATTATTCCTACCTAGAATGTAATAGTTTAACAAAATATACCAAAGCTCTGTATGTACATGTTGATGATATAGAATCGGATTTGGAGAGTTGTGCGCTTTTCGCTGTTTCTTATTTGGTCGTCAATGTCGTAGCTGGGAAGATAAAGTCCATAGGCCATATGCGCCACTGATAAACTCTTAATAATTCTTTATTTTATAAGTATTTCGTCACTCTCCGTTTGCATATACAACAATATATTATTAAGTGTAATTAGTATAAATTATTCTAATTTAATAATTTTATATAGTATGCTTTTTCCATGAAGTGTTTATAACATTTTTAAGGGACGGTTGAAACCATAACATAAGAAACATATTCTCAATATGCATCTGCTAAATCATTGATAAACTTTTTTAGAGTAACAACGAGATCATAACACAAACAAAACAACAATTTATTATTTGTATCATTCTTCATCTATCATGACCATAACTTCTTTCTAAGAATATGAATAATTGGAAATTTATAAATAAAATACATATTTAATTTAATTAAGAGACATTTTTCTCAATCAAATACTATTTCTTAATCCTAAAATAATGAAATATTGAAAAAAATTGTAGGCTCTTTCAATTCAAACGTGCGATTATTACGCATATTATTGCCGGGTAATCATTTTAATAAAAGTAGTAAGGAAGGAACTCCGTTAGGTATAGACCGCACAAAAGGAAACCTTTGCTGGCTGTAGAGCGTAATTGGTGCCACACTTGTGTCAATTGGTTCCAATTTGTGGGCTCCTTGTGGTTCAGATCGCGTGCCAATATCTCATTCGCTCCATGCTTTTCAAGTTCCTCATCTGTCCGATGATGTATTCATATGTATTTATAACGAACTTGGTGAGTTATATCATTCTAAATGTAAATTTTAAGTGACGTCGAGACAAGGTTTTTCATTCCTCATTGAGATTTAAGAAAAAAAAAATTGTAAAACTGTTTCATTTGTTAGTTCAGCTTCTTTTACATTATTTTTGCACATTCTGACCCCAAGTACTAGAAGTTGCAAAGGAAGCAGGGAACATTTAAATGTGTGCATTTAAATATTCTATTTAATTTCTCTTTCGAAGTCTAGGCCATGTATTGGGCAAACAATTTTTATGTAGGGGACATTTTTTTATAGCGCTTCTCCTGTATAAAAAAAAAGTTAATCGTTATGAAAATCAATAGTGTTGATTTCTTAAAAGAAAAAAAAACTAAAAACGTGGTGCAGTGTGCGCATCCATCTTACGTCCCCAGTTTTAAGTTCTGAACAAAACATTTTTATTTTTCTGTTGCTATAAAAATACATACTTAATGTCCTCATGATGACGTAATTATACGTTGGCATCTTGTTTTTTTTTTCTGGTTCGAACCTGTCTATATTTGTCCATTTTCTTCCTTTAGTCATTCATCAAATTTTATATTATTTTGTATTTATGCATTATTTAGTACTACACTAGTAAAAGTGAGAAGCGGTTACATATTTCATATAAAAAGAAATTAGTGAGAAGGACATTTTTAAAATTCATCATTTAAGCCCCGTTAGACCATTTCTATGGGAATAAGACCTCTCCTAGGGACAACGGTTCCTATTTAACATTTGAAATATTTGCTTAGGGCTGGAAGAGGAGACCTAAGATAATTAAATCGAGTAATATTTAAAAAGCACCTAAAATTTGAAAACGGCGTGAAAAACCATTTAATTTCTTATTGATTCAACGAGATTCATCGAAATCAGTTAAAGCATTATCTGGGAAAATCGATTCTATGAAGTAGCACTTCCGGTCGGATGATTTTAGCAAAAACGTTTCTGTCACGTCCCATGCTCAACAACTTTTTTTTTATTAATTTATTTATTGATATTTATAACAGTACATAAAATACATCAAGTAAATTTGAGGAAATCATAATGGTATGGTGCTATCATGTAGAGAAACTACCCATTGGTAGCACTCAAAAAACATTTTTATGTTTGTATGACAATATAAGGTCTCGAGGCCATCTTCTTTTCATACGCCTCGGAGGATTGTCCGGAATAAAAGAGGAAGCAAGATTAGAAACTAATGGGTTTGAATGATTAGGGAGTTTTTAATGGAAGGATTGATATCTGGTTCGGGCTAGATCGGTTACAAATGGAACATTGAGGTCATTGTGGATGATTTTATTTGTGACAAAGTAAGAAGCATTTAGGATTTTACGAAGTATTTTGGATTGTAAAGATTGGATACGAGAGGAATTCGAAGGTTTAGTGTAGCCCCAAAGCTCAACGCCGTATGTCCAGATAGGCCTTATAATTGTCATATAAATCAGTCTTTTGTAATGAATTGGAAGTTTGGACCGCTTGTTTGGTAAGTGCTTTAATAGTCGAAATCGATGTGCATTTTCCTGTCTTTTCAGTCTTGTGTGAGGATGCCTGGTTGTCATTTGTCCAGATGTAATCCAAGGTAGCGGATAAGGGTAACAGGGCAGGGGTAAGGGCAACATTATTGATGTATACTGTAGGGCAGTCAATAGGATTACGACGTAGGGTAAAGGTAATTTGATGGGATTTGTTGGAATTTATTTTAATCCTCTAATTACGACACCATTCTTCGATGGCTGAGATATGGAATTGAAGAGTTTGCAATTAAAAGGTTATTATTTACACCGAGCACATGTGTCATCGGCATACGTGTTGAGGATATTGTTAGGATTGGTTGGAATGTCTGTTGTATAGATTGTGTTGAGGATGGGACCGAGAATACTACCCTGAGGAACACCAGCGGACTGAAAGAAGGGGGATGAATAGGAACCATTGTTGTTTACTCTAAATAATCTTTCAGTGAGAAAGGACTCAATAACTTAAATATTTTATTCTAGTTTCGATGACCTTTGGTTTTCGAGTAGTATGTTCACTGACCATTAAGTAAGACTTTTAAGTAAGACTACCCGTTGACCATTAAGTAAGACTTTTGGACTTAAAGGACCTCAAAACATGTATTTCTGTCGAAAACTCGAATTCAAAATTTCGCAATACTTTCCTTTCTATATACTCCATATGCATAAAATGAAAAGTAAAAGTAAAAATGTCAAATTTAATGCTGAAACATTCCAGGGTGACTGACATAAATGATATAGGCATTTTAGTTCACAAGCAAAAACATCCTAGGCCACAAGCTGAGAAGAAAAATTAAAAGAATAAGGAAATGTATGCTCTTTAAGCTGCTGTTAATCTGCATGTTATTTCAGCTTCCTCTACTATATAGTTTGTAAATGCAGACCACAGAAGCTGTGTACAACCCCAAAAGCTATGTAGTCTGAATTTAACTTTTTTTCTAATTTAAATCATCTTTATATTATTTATGTGTTTTTAAGCTCATTAATTTGGCTTCCTTCTCTATCTTGATGAAGTTCCATGACAAATATAATTTTTAAAAAATATGATGAATAATAAATGTATATTGTTATAGTTGATATGCATTGGTCTAATGTTTTGTGTTGATTCTAAAAAAAATTTAATTAGGTTTTACATTTGTGTTTTTATTTTTTATTTTCTTGTGATGGTTCCAATTAAAATTCAAATGTGATAAGTACCTACGACGTAATCTTTACTGTTCTTACAAAAGGGTCTATATATACTAGAAAACTAATAAATATTCTATGTCACATTTTCTCTATCAATTAATTAAAAAATATTACTATTTTTTAGAAATTCGAAATAACATATTATGCATAACTTGTTTGATGACTTAAATAATCCGTCGAGGATTATAGTCTACTGCGAACTATTTCCATCACAAATTACAGTTTAAATGGTGAAATCACCAAAACTAGCCCAGAGCATGTTTATAATTTATAACTAATAAATCCAGGTTGATGTGAATAAACAAAATTGCTAAACTAGATTCCCAAACATCTTGTTAGAATTTGTGTCAGTCCGTTTTCAGATATTTAACTCACATGGACCTTCCAGATGGCGTTGCCTTGATCTATCCCAAAGTCATGCATATTAAATAGTCACTTTGCATTTTTATTCTCAGTATAAACACCGTTTTAGCTCAGAAAATAAACTTCTAAAAGTTTAATTTTAGATAGATGGATATATTTGATTTTTTAAAGAACTTTTATTCAGTTGACTAGTGACTAGTGGCTTTATTTTTATTTAATTGTGGTGAAGTCAGATATAATAAGAATTTCGATTACATAATTTTTATTTTATTTTATATATTACTAACGCCTGTTGAACAGATTCGATACTTGTGATTCCATCTTGACAAGAGACTTACATGGAATCCACATACAAGACTGAAACGACAAGAAACTGCTCGTTGATTTTGATTGCTACAACACCTTGTTGACAAACGCTCTAAACTTCCCATATACTACAAAAAATTATTATACACTATGATAATCGGACCAATTTGGACATATGGAATTGAGCTTTGGGGCTCTACCAAACCATCAAATTCCTCCCGCATCCAATCCTTACAATCCAAAATCCTGTGTAAAATCCTTGATACTCCTTATTACATTACAAATAAACTCATCCACGAAGACCTTGTGGAGGCATCTGAAAAGAAGATGGCCATGGGACCTTCTAATTTAAATTAATGGTTGAAGTACCAATGAGTGGTTCCTTTCCAAGATTTTCAAGTGTAAATAAAACATTCCACAGATTTACTCATTGTATTTATTATTTGTACAGTTGTAAATTACATTAAACAAATAAATAATTAAATAATAATTTTATATATTTTTGCTGTACAATGTGTAATATATTTTATCCCATACACATAATAGTTTTTTTTTTTTAGTTTGGAGTATTTTAATGTTCGGAGTATGTATACCCATACATATCAAAAGTAGGGCCATCTTAAATTATATTTCTTTTCTGAACTGTTTTATTTATTTGAATCAATATCACAAATTCCAAAATTTATTCAATTTTGTCTTAGATAACGGATTATTTATAAAATTGATTAAATTAAATATATACTTTATTATATTACTTACCTATTATTTTAATTTAACTTAAAATTAAATAGATGTCGTCTAACAAAAGCCAGTTACTTAAAATTTCACTTTTAAATTTTTTTTCAGCGAAATGTATATACACTGACAATTATTAGTACGACTTCAGCATTCTATAATTGAACATCATTTTATTTACTATTTATTATTTCTTGATTAAGTAATTAATTAATCAAATTTAAAATAAATTCACACAGCATTTAAATACTTTAAATTATATTACTTCCCAAAATATCTACATAATCACATTGTGTTCATATATTGACTTGTATTAATTTTTAATTTGTATGAAAACATTATTGTGATATTTGAACGTTCTTAAACGATGCCAATTCAAGTTTAAACTTCCTATCTGGCCCACCGTTTGAGGACCTATGGAGGGGGGTGAAATAATATCTCATAAAAATTCATTTTTTTTCTTTATCTAAATAAAATTAAATAGATTAGTTAAATATACATATACATTTTCTATATTATTTTTATTTTTTAGGAACGCTTCATACAATAATTATAATTAACAAAAGTCATTTACAGCTAATGTAAAATATACTAGTTAGGTGTTATGCCAACATAAAGAAGTAAGGATAAAAAAACCTATGTATGTTATAAATACAATTTACAAATTATAAAATATAATACACCTCATAATAAATATTTAAGGGAATATTTTTAATCAATCTAAATTTAAATTCGATGAACTATAAGCAATAACATTTATTGAATTAAAGAAATGAATGAACTTAAATAGTTTAATTAGATGGACTGAATAGTACTTAACAAACTTTGTCGAAGAAGACCTTACGATTAGATAAGATGACAGGTGATGGAAGAAGCTTGCTCGAGGAAGTGGATGTCAGCAGAAGTGGCCAAGACAATGGTGCTGATAAAGAAGTCACTGACTCATTGCCGTTCTGACCTTGTGGAGAATTTCTAGAGGATGCTTCGTCACCTGAGTTGTTTTAATTAATTTAGTCATTATTAACGTCATTGTCATTAAAATGTGATTTAAAAATAAATTCTTATCTGATCGAATTTTACATCATAATTACTAGATACAATAGTTTTATTATAATTTATATACATTATTATAGTTTTAATATAATTTTCATCAAATATTGTCAATGTAACAGTTGTTTCTTTTAAATTATAAAAAATATAATTATCGTAATTTTAATTTAAGAAGGTAACAATTCATAAAAGTTACTACGATTAGATAAGTTTTTATGTTAGAAATAAATAAGAAAATAATTCTATTTTATTAGTTTCTAGAAACACTGAATATTACTCATGATTTAAGATCGTTACAGCTATAAACTTGTAGATACTAATCAAACGACAAACCTGATTTCAATTATTTTTCTCCAAGAAAAATAAAAAAATAGTGGGAACATAAAATAAATTTAATAGGTTTTTTAAATTGATGTCTAGAACCACTACCCTTGTCTGTTGCTACGTAAACCGATTTGACGAAATCAAATTTATCAAGAAATTGATGTTAGATTATATAATTAGCAAACAAGTTTTTATGTTGAGTTTAATACAACGTTTTTACTGTAAAAATAATTGTTATATATTGTTAAGGAGATCAATAACGGTGATAAATTATAATTTATAGAAAAAATATTTTTTTTCTAATGAGTTGGTAATATTTAAGATAGCTACCTCTATGGGTTATTTTAATTAACATAAATATACAGAAAAATAAATAAATCTAGGAAGATACATAAATATTTTGTCTTATAATTGGTTCTCCATTTATTTCAATTTCATAATTCAGGAATACACATACTGAGGTTTATGTCAAGTATACTCAAGACATGGGTGAAAAAAAAATTCAATACTTTCGAAGATGGGATTGGAAGCCTCGAATTGTTTAAAATTTATTGGAAGAAGTATATTTACAACCTTAAGCAGAAGTTTGGATAATCCAGTATGCGTTCGACGTTCCTATTAATCTAGAATCTGTAAACAAAACATTATTTTCTCAATAAACAATAAAAAATATCCGCATTTATAAATCAGACTATATCGTTAGAATGTGGTAAAAATAGGTGATTTAATTTATTATAGATTAAAATAGTTTTTATATTGCATGTGTATGAAGTATGCCCTCAACTGAATTGCCGGACACACTTCACTTTTGGTTGGCTGGTTGGGTTGGAGTGGACTGTATAATTTAAAATGAACATGATTAAATGAAAAATAAAATTCTATTGTTTAAGTTACAAATGGTGTAGTGGGTGGCCGAAAGAAAACATTTATGTTTAGATGGTTAGTAAATTTTGAAGGCTGGGCTATGGAATTGTAGATCTAAAATTGAGGTGGTTGATGATGATTACTATGTGGTGGTGAATGTTAATTAACTTACTCCATGGTTCTTTTTCCCTCCACATCCTCATGCTTCTCTTCCTCTCTGCTTCCGGGAATAACTCCGAGAGTTCTACTCACTCATGATAGATTTCTGATGAGAGACAAAAGGAATAATGCACTGCTTCTCTGGCTGAAGACAAGATGGCTCTCACCTCTTCTTAGTCTGGATTGCTTCTCTTTACAGAGAGCACTGGAGGAGGTGAGTTTTGACTTTTGGCCACATGGGCGCTAATATATCCTGTAGGCTATTATGCCTTGATGTTTGATGGTGCCCCCTCCAATTCAACCTTTCGGTTGCCGTAGGTTAACCGGAACAGCATGTATTTATTTAACCTCCAAGTTTCTTCATAAGACCGGTCGACTTTGAATAAACTTGTTTTATCATTAAGGAAATAATAATTTTGAGTCAGTTCTGAGTTTTTAGATAAATTATGTAAGTTTTAGGTGGATCATCGAAAAATCAATAATTAGGTTCTTTTTGAGATATGGCGTAACAATCAAATGGACTTCTTATGCACTTAACGACTCTAATCCATCATAATGATATCTACTAATTGGAGAAATCCAATTAATTTTTTTTTCGACCAAATATTTCTTTTATTCGACACCTGCGTAGGCAGAAGATTGAAAAGTGTCCTTCCTCTAAAGCGATCAAGTCCCCCCTGACCACCTGCAGTCCATACACCAGGTGTCAGAATCAGTCGGCATCTGTTCCGGTTCTTATGGATTTTTCTTTCCGCACTGAAGAGGGGTTAATGAGAAACCATCCATCAGAGTGAATTGTATTGAAGGCAATGTCATAAACGGTTTTAATTTTAGCCGGCCCAGTCCTGGCAGATTAATGACTTAATATTGTGCCTTCCCCCAACACCAATCAAATATATTACTTTCTACGAAAGTTGTATACATATTTCGTAATGCTGGTTCCTGTAACGAATAATTAAATAATATCGTATTATTTTCCTTATCTATGCAAATGCAATCCGCATATATGCCTTCAAATCATTCATTTCTTTTTATGATATGCTCATAAACTTTTATGTGTATTTACATAAATATACATAAAAGTTTATATTCCAGCATTTCTTCCTACTAAATAATATTGTAGTTAAAAAGTATTTATGGGTCTATTATAATCTAGTTGTTGTTGTTGTTGATTGTTGCTTAAAGGCGTAAAACCCTGTGGTCATAAACGCCTATAAAAGTAAAAAAAAAAAATAATAAATAAA
>NW_027115892.1:2296892-2303632 GCF_000696795.3 Halyomorpha halys
TGTGTATTTATTATTTGATGCTTTTTCAGTAATATAAATTTTTTATTATTTTTTTTTTAAATAGCACGTTTTAAGAAATATTTTATTTTTACTTTTTAAGCAAGAAGTAAAGTTATATATGTGTATAAAAAAATATATATATATTTGTTTATTGAGGAAAAATATCCGTTTTATTTTTGATATTATGCTACTATTTGGAGTTTTATTTGTTCAGACAGCTAGCCTTTAAATATAATAATATTTATTGGTTAGTTATTATTTAATATTGGTAAGTACATTTAGAACACTCACTGCCGCCACATAATGTAATGCTGATTGAAAAGTTGGCTCAAGTCATAGCACATGTAATGGACTTTGGCGAAAATATATTAATATAATGAAATAGAAAAAAATTAAACAAAGGTTTTAATAATTATTTTAGATTATTTATACTGGCTTGGCTCGGTTTCGCAGAAAAACTTTCTTAAAAGCAATTGACCAAATTATCCGTAATCACAATAACGAAGCCTAACCAAATGTATGTAATTTATTTGCTGGTAATGTTCATTTATATATTAATATTTGAGTAACATCGGCCTTAGGTTCGAATCGATATTATTTGTTGCTAAGCCATAGACCGTTTCATAAGAACATCCCACCTAGTCCAACCCCTCCTCTATCCTATCTCTGGCTTTGCGTAATTCGATTCTGCCACGCTATTGTTCTCTTCTCGATGTGTAGGCTCTAGCAACCATAAATTAATATTTATAAATTTATTCAAGCGGATTCTCTTATGAATTTAGGAACCTACCCACCAAATTACGACCAAGGATAATACCAATATTTGTCAAATATTAAATTGGCTTGGTTTTTAATAATTAAATAAATATTTAAAATATATATTTGGTCCTACTTTACTTTGGTGTTCTGTAAAGAGGAGAACCTATTTAGGAGAGCTTATTTTGTTCTTACTTGTTGTGGTATTTTTTTGGGGGGGAGGGTAAAAAGCGTATACATTTATATTACTGAGAACCTGATACATTCTAAACGATGTTTTACCTTGTTAACTTAATTAGAACCAATTTGCCTAATTCGTTTCTTAAACTAAATCTTAACCAACTTGTTCCGCTACTGTCTCTCCTCGATTTTTTTCTGATTAATTAGGCGAAGGTGTAGCTTATATCATATGTTTTTACAGCCAATGTTAGCTATTTATATGACATTTTAAGGGGCGTATGTTCACGTGAAAGATAGGTATTCGTAAATTCATTTGATAAACGTTATTTATCCCGATAACTTTTATAAATTTAGTTGAATGTAATGTTTTCCATTGTGAATTTTCTTCTCTCTACGCTGATATTGTAAACTTTTGTTAGGGTTATATTTGTGGTTTTTGGTTTCTGAACCCAATATGTTTCGTCCATTCATTCGAATTACTACCAGTTAATTAGAACTTTAAGTTAATAGTGGTTATTATGATCCACATTGAATTATTTTTTACTATTAATAAATTGATTGGTGAATAAAATGCCTGAGCTTGCAATTTTATAAAATACATTTAAAAACGGACTATTTTTATTACATCATTAACAATACCTAGCAATAATATTGCAAATAATTTATTTCTTACTTATTTCTGCTAATATATGAGAATATATACTTATGCACTTTTTTTTGCTTAGGTAAGATCTCCAGTGTTCAGTTTTCGCTGCTTCTGTGGTTAGGGGTAAGCTTATTATTTACACTACTCTATTATTTTTGTATAAGGTACTGGTAAATATAAAAAAAAAAATCTATACCGCTACAACCCATAAAGGGTCAGAAATGCAGTACATTGTTAGGAAGTAGTGTTACTACACCAACGGTTCTGCTAGGAGATAATTTGTTCAGAATCACGCTTGACCACTAAATATTTCTCTCTACTAAAGTATCCACTTCATGATGTTGGATTTACCCCAAAGGGTTCCCGAACCCATTGCTACAGTAACCGAATAAATAATTAGCTGATACAGCCAAATTCGAACCCGGGTTATGGGAAGTAGTACAGTGCTTAACCACTGAGCCACCCCGTTCCCTATAGTTTGTATATATTTAATTATATTTCATATTATCATATTCATATTTTTGTTTAAGAGACTTACTTGGAATCCACACACAAGACCCAACTAATGCATCACAAACACTACAGGCACACATAACATCTATTGAAGAATGGTGTAAAAACTGGAGAATCAAAATAAATCCTGAAAAATCCCACCAGATCACCTTTACTCTCCGTCGTAAACCTCTGCCCTCCTGTCCTACTGTATCCTTTCTAGATACACCACTAACACCTGTTGAGCAGATTCGATACTTAGGACTCCATCTTGACAAGAGACTTACTTGGAATCCACACACAAGACTGAAACGACAAGAAACTGCTCGTAGATTCCGATTGCTACAACACTTACTTGACAAACGCTCTAAACTTCCCATTCATTACAAAAAATTAGTATACACTTCAATAATCAGACCAATTTGGACATATGGAATTGAGCTCTGGGGCTCCACCAAACCATCAAATTCTTCCCGCATCCAATCGTTACAATCCAAAATCCTACGTAAAATCGTTGATGCTCCTTATTACGTCACAAATAAACTCATTTTCATAAAGACCTTAACATCCCATTCGTTGCAGATTTGACCCAAAACAGATATGCGTCTTTTTATTCCAAACTCCTTAACCATCCTAACTCATTAATTCTTAATCTTTCATCCTTAACAATCCCTGATAATCCTCCGAGGCGTCTGAAAAGAAGATGGCCACGGGACCTTCTAGTTTAAATTAATGTTTCAAGTACCACCAATGGGTGGTTCCTTCCCAAGATTTTCAAGTGTATATGAAACATATTACATATTTACCTGTTGTATTATTTTGTACAGTTGTAAATTACAATAAATAAATAATAAAAAAAAAAAAAAATATTTTTGTTTATGTACTAGTAAAACAAACTTATATTTCTAGTAACTCTGATAGTTTTAAACTATTATTTTATCGTTAAATATCATTTATAATATTTTTCTGAAATTAAATGAGCTGCATTGCATTTCATCGAATAATGGAGTGAAAAGGATTGTTTATTTTCATTTATATTAGGTCTTGTGATTGTTTTTTATGTAGAAATAGAAATTGTTTAGTTTATCAACAAGATCTTTACTTTTTTTATAAGGTCGTTTATATAACTATGGAGAAATAAATTAAAATTTGATTCTAAAAAGTCCTCAATTGTATTTTATTATCCGTATTGCTGATAGTATAACTTGTCAGCCTCTATCAGTGACAAATCTGATTTGAGCTTAAATAACATTGGACTAGTAACACATTTCGTTCGAGTGTCCTATTTTCTTATTAGTCCTCGTGATTTGTTTAGAAATATTAAAAAATTTATATATATCCAAAAAATATTCTGGAAGCCGGAGGTCCAATTAACATCAGTGCGAGATTGCTAATCCAAGAGCTCGGCCTTGCGACCGTATAAGGAGCGGCTAGTTGGAACAGTGAAGGTGAGGGGCGGTCGTCTAGTACCCGACCAAATATAGGAAGCAAGTCTTCATCGTATCCTTGTACTTCGCTGTCGAATGGGATAACCCTCATTTATCAACATCATAGGTTCCAAAGAACTGGAAGTCTGCCAAGGAATCTAGTAATTGACCGTAAAGTGAATAGCAAAAGGTTATTAAGTGTATTTATATTTACCCATAAGGGACAACAAGGACTTTTGAGAGGTTAGTAGTAGTAGGAAATTTCACACCTTAACCATGGAATCACGAATCCAACTTAATCGATTACGCTAAGCACGATACAGGTATGCACTTGTCAGATTTATGCCGGTTCGTAAATCTGAATTATAAATTCAGATAGTTCGCCGATGACTTATTAACACTTCAGTTTGAGTACAGCGTCTCAATAGTTATGGAATGAAGCGTAATAGTTTTAAGAAGCCTCAATGCCGACTAGTTATTCTCTATTATTGTAGGCAACTCCTATAGAACTCATATATAAACTCCCTAATACACAAAACCCACTAGTTTCTAAACTTGCTTCCTCTTCCATTCCTGACAATCCTCCGAGGCGTCTGAAAAGGAGATGGCCTCAAGACCTTCATATGTAGACATTTTATTAGAGTTCTACCAATGGGTAGTTACTACATGCCTGTATGGTACCATTATAACATAATATTTTCTAGATGTATTTTTATGTAAGACAGTAGTAAATGCCAAAAAATAAATAAATAAGAACATAAACATGCACAAATCGCAACTTCATTCTAAAATTTCCTAACTATATTTTATATTTGAAGCAAAGTTGTAATGAGTGGTATTGAAATTTTGATGCCACCATCATATTGTAGTAGTTTAAAAAAAAATATATATATGGGGTTTTGCGTCCTTATATTTTACAACTTAAAACAGTAAAAGACGGGTTGTCCCACAGGTGGCCAACCTATTCTAGTCTAAGTGTGAAAGTCAAAATTTATTCCAAGGGTTCGCCTCGAAAGTTTTGAGACTCAACACGCATAGCCTTTTACAGCACAAAAAAATAAATAAAATAAAAAAGGAAGCCTTAAAGTAATGAGTTTTAAAAGTACCGTTTTAGTTGTTAACAATATCAACAAAAGATAAATTTATCCAAATTCAGTAGTTGAATGGTTTTGGCATTGATGCCTTGATATTCTCAACAACAATCGTAGTAGCTTGTTTATGAGTCGAGTAGGAAACCTCCTTGAGTAACATGGAGCATTTGTATGAATATTGAAGGAGGTACCACTTGGTAATTCTCTTCCTCATGCCTCTCATGCCATGTTCTAATTCTGGAGCTTCCTGTCTCATTCCCTGGTCGTCAGTTAGTTCTGACATTTGTAAATTACATAGTGAAAAAATGGTATTCTAAGAGTACATCTGGAAAGTATTCAATCGAGATTTAATGGTTTACAATTGACATTTCTTTATATATTATAACTGATAGGAACTCGAAGTTGTTAAACTTGTTTTGTCATTAATTTAAAATATTTATAGAATCTGAAACGTTATACAGTAAGCCTACAGCGGGGAACAAACTTGGTCCATCCCTAACCTGCCGAAGTCTGGTCCTGTTGTTTGCAGAGGGAGCCGGTTGATTGCCGTGTTGTTGATCCAGCAACTGTTGTTGACTCAGGTCCTTCTATCTCTCCTTTATCTGCTTCCTTGCTGGCTGTGCACTTCGCCCTATCTGTCTAGGTCACGGGAGCTGTAAAATTATTAAAAGGAAACTTTGTGATATAACACTGTGCTATCTCTTGATCGCTGTAATCTCACTAGAATAAATTATTCATTGATTTTTAAAAAATAACGCCAACCAGTGCGATGCAAGGCTACATATTCCCCTAAACTTTTAGCTTAATAATAACATTTTAAGTGTAATCATCCTACAAATATATTTACCTAAATATAGAAATTTAAATAAATTTGAATCGCTTAGCTACGTTAAAATTATAATTACTTAAATTATTCATTTTGAAATCCTTAAAAACATCAATAATTTTAATATACATAAACGATTTTTTTTTATATATAGTAAATATTAAACTAGTCGTCAAAATTTAATGTAAAGTGCAAATTTACAAATTGCTAACATATTAGTTAGTAAATTTTATTATCAGGTCTATTTGGAAAGTTTTGGAACTATTCTAAACCATGAAATTTCTCTATCAAGTATTTACAATACCTAAATATTTTTTTTTCATGATCCCTTCCTGGTCATTTATGACATACGAGTGAGAGAGATGAACTATCTAGTTGAAATCAACCTTTTTTAACCATAGGGAAGGAAGTCAAGTTTTCATTTCGTGAGACCTCTGCAGATATGCAAGTAGACCCCCAGGCCGGAACCGATATCGCTACAGTCATGAGGCAGTCGCTTAACTCCCTCAACCATAAATGGCCCACCACAAATAACATTATCCCTAATGCCATTACTATTTTCTATTTACATATTTAGTACATATGTCTACATTTTGATAATATAATCTAAACCCACATATACCCATTAGTTTCTAACTTTGTTTCCTAATAAGAGATTTAGGAGTGCCACCGATACGAATTGATTTATATTATAATGGTTTATCTGAAAGCACCAAATTTGCGAATTACTTTAAAATTGATGGGTATTCTAGAAACTGCTAATAAACACTTTTTTACTTGTTAAGTGTTAAGAGTTTGTTCAATAGTCCTTCCTCTATATTTCTAGAAATTATCAGTTTCAGGAATGCAAGATGTTAGCCAAGACGATGCTGGTATGTGGATCGAAGGGTGTGAAAACCGGTACCAAGGAGCGATGCAAGCTATTCGACATTCCTAGATAAAGGGTAGTACATGTTTTACGAGATATTGCCAAGAGGTCCTTAATGGCTTCGTGCCTTGTCCCTCTGATAGGGGTGCCATCAGTCTGTTCATTGCACTACTGAAACGTCGGAGGTAAGAAAAGAAAGAGGTGCCATTTTACAGTTGGGATTACCGATACCGGCACAGAGTATTTGATAAAGTTCAGGAATATGTCGGTAATTTTCTGTAAAATTTCAGAAATTCAGTAAAGACATGATTAGTGCTTAACTTCTATGAAAGTAGTTCATCAGTTATGTAAGCTCTTTCAGTTAGGAAATGTATGTGTAGAATGTATGGGCTATCTTTGTACCGACTGGCAATTGTTTTTTCATTTGTTGGTGTTATTTATTATAATCTATATA
>NW_027115892.1:2303682-2316418 GCF_000696795.3 Halyomorpha halys
AGGAAGGAAGTCCAGTCACAGGAACGAGGAGAACTACCGACTATCGGAATGCACTCAATATGCACTATATATATATATATATATATATTATTAATGCATTGGTTTTTTATTTAACACAACATGTGTGCAATTTAAATTTTATGATGAACATGGAAAATATTTTCGGGTCGGAACATTTACATTAATACTAGCATACCTGGAAATTCTTTGTTATTGCTAGATTTGAAGATGTTTATTGAGTAAATAAATAAAAAAAAATAAACAACTTCCAACATCAAAATTGGAAGTTGCATATTATATGGTTATTGTATTTTGTTAAAACTAAGAATTTACAAACCCATTATTAGTTTTTCACACTATATTCGTATATAGGCAATATTGGAACCAATGAGATGTTTTTTTCTATTTAAAAAAATAGGCTTTTTCTATATGGTAAATTGATATAGAGGAACGTTGTATCTTTTTAGCCCTGACGAAGCCCTGCAACGTGGGGCGAAACGTTGGCTCATTAAAATAGTTGTCACTATTTGAGTTTTATTGACCGCACCCGGATCATATTCCATTTATTAATTACTTTTTACCATTTAGTTCATTGAAATACTCTTCAAATTACAATGGTATGTATAGATTTCAAGGTTATTATATACCAAGCGATTTTTTATATGTGTATAATTCGAAAAATATACTGTGAATTGCATTATAGATGTAAATTATTTAAAATATCGATGGTTTACCTCAGAGTGGTGCTAAGTACACTAACTTTCAATAAATTCACTCATGCCGCAAAAAAACATTATACAAATTCGTCTAGGACTTGAATTGTGTGAAGCAAAAATCAAAAATGCGTTAAATACTGAATCCGGCAAAAATCAGCTTTATTGTTTAATTTATATAATCAATACGTGCTAAGGTTTACTCAACCTTTCTAAAATGAAAGGGCACTCACCAAAAACACAAAACTAAAAAGCGAAACTGAAAACTGAAATTTGATAATTTCTTTCCAGGTGCTTCTGGTGTGAAAATTCTAGTCACTCAAAAACACGTCGAGATTCTTTTTCGGAGACCTAGGCTCTTGCACGTAATTGTAGAATAGAATAAATAATAAAATTGATTCTAATGTAGGATTCTAAGGTAATAACCTGAGAGAGAGCTGGTACTAAAGAAAAATTAAGAGATCTGCAAAATTTAAAAATTAACCGAGTCTGTTGCATAAAGTTAGAAAGAAATGCAAAGGAATTTCTGTGCAATTGCGCATTATGTCGTTCCATGCGTAAAGTCATTAGGTAAAAATGATGATATAAGAACCTTACGTTCATTGCAAAAGGATTGGGCTGATCATGCTTGATATTTTAATTATGTTTTAAAGATGTTGGTTATTTGTTTGCCAAATATTAGTTAGTATTTATTTATAATCTTAATATTCTTTCTTGAGACTGGCAATTTTTTATTAAATAATTCAAAACACTATCCAAATTACAGTCTCAAAACATTTATTTCATTTACACGTCCAACGTTTCAGCCAATTCGGCCATCTTCAGGGACAATCTTAATTTACTATGAGACATATCATTTAACCATTTTAAAAAACTCCATACAGGCTATTCTGCCCAGGTCAAAAACATTTATATCTAATATGTCAAAAATACATTAAAAATCACAGTCAAACTATTTCTCTTTTACCACTATTTATACACTTTTTGTGTGACTTGGGCAGAATAGCCTGTATGGAGTTTTTTAAAATGGTTAAATGATACGTCTCATAGTAAATTAAGATTGTCCCTGAATATGGCCGAATTGGCCGAAACTTTGGACGTGTAAATGAAATAAATGTTTTGAGACTATAATTTGGATAGTGTTTTTGAATTATTTAATTAGTTAGTATGTTCAACTTCAACTTTTGGAAAAACAAAAAATCATTGATCCGGAAATAAGTAGGACAAAAAACTTGTTCCCAAAGGTATTTTCGGCCGCACTGTCTTCATCTAATGCTACCTGAAGTTATCAGTAGTCAAATTTTATTTTCATAACTCTATGAATAAATACAATTTAATTTTATTAAGAAAAAATCATTTTTTTTTTATATTGAAATCAAATATCAAAGTCAATCAACTGTAAAAATATATATTAACATTTAAATCAATAAAATTAAATTTCCCCTTGAGTTTCCGGTTATGATAATTCCGTGCCAATGTTAATAAATATATATAAATACATATATTGGTTATCGAGGCGCCACATGAGACATTCCATATTAGGTTAAGGTGACAATTTGCATAGCCTTATTTGGAACTGGCGAAGTAAAAGCCTGTTATCTCAGGCTAACATACTTGATATTTTCGCCAGTTCTAAAATATATTTTTGACCTTAGAGTAATGTTATATAAGAAGTCATGGTCAAAGGGCCGGTCGTCCTCCAGCTCCGAACATCCTTGTCTTCGACGTATATCAAGTATGTCCGCACTATTGGATTTGCATAAAAACCTTTTACAAATTTGCATAAACAATATAATTTCTTACCTTATAAGAACTAGGAGCTTTAATTATTTACGTGTTAGTTTCGTTTTCGTTTTCTTCCATCGTTTCTGACATGTTTTCGAGGATATGCTAATGGCGTCTGAGGTCGTTGTGTCCTTAGAGGAGACTATATATTGCTTATATTCATAAATTATGTTTCCTCTTTTCTTTCCAACTTTCTCGTAATAGAAGATTTAATCATCTATTATTTATTCTAAGCTATCCCAGTTAGTTTAAGTTTAAATAAACAAATTTCTTATGTAAACAGCTATGTGCTTTAGTAAACATTTAATTAAGTTTTAATATAATCAGTTTTTTTTTATTCTCTTATTGTTCGGCAATTTTTTCATCTTTATTATAATTTAACTATTTTAAGAATTATTATTTCTAAAAAAATTTATAACACTTTTTCCTCTTACTACTTAATCGGTTTTAATGATAATTAAGTCAAATTTAGGCACTATTTGATCGAAATAAAGAAAATTATTGTCCAAGAAACTAGGTTAGGAATAAAGGCTGGTTTTTTGTAACCTTAATTTAAAAAAAATAAATAAATGTCGACAAGAAGAACAAATAATATTTTTTTTTTTAGGTTTTAGTAATTTGTGTTATAATGTCTTTCAGTCACTTCAGTTTTTTTTACTCCTCCCCCTAAATATTATTACTTAACTTTATTTCCTAAAACATTTTTGCGAGTTCATTTGGCATTGCACATAAGGTGACTTGGTTTTTCAGATTCGTTCCATGCAAATTAATACTCACTTTGCCTTATAGAGATTACTTACTTCTGCATTAAAAGATCATCTGTTCAAACTTATTTCAAGTGCATGAACATCTGTTCTCTTCCTTGCAGTTGGTGTTTTATTCAAAAGCTCTGAGTGCAACATTAATATTATGCAAAGCTTAATCCTACAAGCCAATGGAAAACGACTTTCAAGTCCACTCCATCCTCCCAGAAACTTCTAAGGAAAGTTTCTCTTCAGATTCACTACTGATCCAGAGTGCTACTGTTTGCTTCTCAGTTCTAAAATGAATCTATTGAATTTGTGAATTTCATTTGGTTGACATTTGATCATTTTTATAAAATTCAAATTGGCTTATTAATAAAATAGAAATCCAAGTTATCAACTAACTGATAGTTACAATAACATATAATTTGAAGTTAAGCTAAACAAACTGTTATCAAATGGGCAATATTAATTATTGTCCACCAATTATTGTTTATTATTAGTCATCCCTAATAATAGGAACAACAGAGGAACAAATAAAAAATCAGATAATTTATTGTTTTATGTTTGCGATATATTAATAATTTGAGACCGGATTTATGTGTAGTAAAAAAAGAAAACCCCAAAATGTCTATTACAGAACTCAAATGCTGCAATAATCAAGATTTTTTGTAAAAAAAAAAAAAAAAAAACTTATTTATTTGTGATTATGTTGTATTATTTGAATTTCAGGCATTCGTCAGGGCTAAAAATACAAAAAAGAGACAACAACCATCTCTCAGAGAAAATATGTATGAAAATAAGTTTTAGCCCTGATGAATGCCTGAAATTCATGTCGAAACGTCGGCACAAATAAATAAGTGTATGGCTACTTCTGTTTTTTTCCTGAGCGCACTCTCAACATATTAATCTCCTCATATTAATCTAATTATTATACATTATTATTATTATACTAATCAAATTAAGCTCCTCAAATTAATCTACGGTCAATTATTAACTCCACATTATGAATCAACAGTGATATTCAACTTATAATATGAATACATTGAATGCTCACCTTATCCTTGTATAAATCAAATTAAACTATTCTATCTACATTTATGTAAGCATTCATAAAAATCCTACGATTTCGTCCACGTATAAAGACAATAAAGAACTATGAGAAAGCTAATTGGACTTAATAATTTTATAGTCATATTATGATGTCTGGAATTCATTTTTTAAGTTCTTAAAACTACCTCAATTTTAGGTTTTATAAAAATATGCAAGGTACTATATATAAAGAATTATTTCAAAATATTCTTTCAAGCATAATTCTCTTTTAAATTTTCCTTTAAGTTCTTCCACTCATTTCTTCAATTGTTTATTTACATAAGAATATAGCAGTAACTAAAATTCTAACATGTAATGTATAATAATATGTAATATATATAGTAATATGTGATAATGAAACTTTAAAAAGTTTGGTTACAAATAAAAAACATTCATTTAATAATAATAAGCGTATTCTAGACAGACCTCTTCATAGTTACTCGAAGTCCCAGGTTAATATTATTACAAGAACATTCGTCACTTGTTGTTTTTTTTGTTAGGTTGAATTCGACTCTTTATGTTTTAATCAATGTATTGCCTTACTTCAATTTTCGCTAATTTTTAACTATAAATTAAATAAGGTAAAAATAAAGAAATAAAATTAAAATAAATATAGACAAAAATAATATCAGAAATTTAGTACAAGCATTAGTTAAAATTTAGTGAAGGAGAAAAATTAAAATCGTGGATTTTTGCCCATAATGAGAAATTTTGGCTAGAAACTCCGAAACGTGCAATATAAAATTAGTGTTATTTGAATTTTTTTTTTCCATGATTTAAATTTTTTTCGAGGTTTGGTGGAATCTGAAACCAAAGAAAAAAGATGAAATTGAACGAAAATCCGGTTTTTACTTATAATATTATAAATTTTGAAATAGGAAAAATATGACCAACCATACTTTTCACAAGGCAATAGGGTCATAGAATGAGACGCTTAAAAATAGCTATAAATTAATAGCTTCTTTTTTAAAGATTCCCGTTTTTCAAACCGAGTAAAAGTTTTGATAATTTATATTATTGGTGTAACAGTTTTACTTTTTGGAAGTCTTGAAATTTTAGTTTATTCCTCATCATTTTCGTTTGCTTTTTTATCAGTTCATTACGAATCATATCAATCTAAAAAAAAAAAAAAACCTTAGTTATGCTTTTCACTTTATTACAATTCTGTTGTTTTTGTCAGTATCTCATGATATTGGAAAATTAAAACAAGAAGATTTATTATTTCATCACAAAATAATAAAAACAATGGGGTTGTTGTAATTTTTGTTTAATAATTTGTCGCAAAATAAAAACGTTTCAGAACCATTGACCTATAATCACCATTCTCGCACTATTCTACGGTCCAGTTACTTATTTTAAATGGTGGATATTTATTATTAGACGATGATGTTTTTTTGTTAATTTAAAGTTAAGTTCTTCAGATTTTAGTTATTTTATAACTGATTTATCGAAAACTTCAACAGACTCTAGTTACAGCAGTATGTATTACAGTGCCGAGGAATAATTTGCAACTTGCAGAAGGCTGGCGTAACGAGTTCTCTTGTAGAATGCTAGGTGCATTATGAAACACAACCTGTACTGACAACCGATAATTATGCAATTTACAAGCAGTTGGTGCTAAGCACACTCATTGAACCATGAATGAAAAATAGTATTGTAAATCTTGTTAAGTATTTCCACTTAAAATTTATAAGAACAAATTTATACTTTTAATTTCCTTGTTCGGCTTTTTTTTTTTTATCTATTTTCACATTATACCTCCACTAAATGAAATTTTAAAAATCCTTTTGAATACTTTTAACAAGTTCCGCTAAAATCCTGTATAGATTAAGGCTATTGAAATCCCCGATTGATCAAGTAAAAAGAAGTTATGAACAAAATAAAACATTATTTACCTTTAACCTGAAAAGTATACATTTTTAGTAAATTTTTAACTTGACTTTGTAAAATGTAATTAAATTATCTAAAAAAATTATAAAAATTCGGACCTATGTTAACAAAGAAAAACGAACATTGTATCCGTGTTTATTTTAAAACTATTTTATCCAGGTGATCCCAAGATAACTCAAACTGTTTTTATGTGATATTATTATTATAAATATATTGTTTCCAAATGAAGTGTGACCTTTTCCATTTCAATTGTACCTTTTCCAAATTCAATAAAAACATTTTCTGTTATAACTGTTTTCATTTGAAATGTAATTTTTTCCTAATCGTTTCTAACAAAATCGGATATGTTTTGATTCATAAAAATGAATTTAGTTTTTTAATCATCTAAAAAATCTTACTTAAGTAATTATATTAATTTCAAAAGATAGCTTTTTTACAGGACTTCGGTATATTCATCCGACATTTTTTCATTTCTTACATAATCTGTATTAAGTGCTAATTTAAATTATAAAATTAATAATAAAATTATTTTAAAATGTTTATTATTACTTATATTATAATGTTTATTACTTTATGATACCTATGTTTTTATTTCTTGGAGCAAGTAGGGGTGTATTAAATGGATTCAATGATCGTTCATTAGGTTTAAGTTGGTAATATCGACATTAAGATAGAGATCAAGTATTATAATTAATTATTAGCTTGGAAACATTCTTTTAAGACATACATATATATAAATATATATATATATTTTTTTTAAGAATTTTGAAATAACAAAAATTCAGTCAAAAGTATTAGTGTAATACATATAATGTCCCATCTTCAATATTTGTTGTTTAGGTCAAAATGTCGATATAAATAATAAACTGGAGAATAAAAATAAATCCTAAAAATCCCAGCAGCTCACATGTATTCTCCTTCGTAAATCTCAACCCTCCTGCCCTACACTATCCTTTTTAAATACTCCACTAACGCATGATGAACGGATTCGCTACTTCGGGCTCCATCTTGACTAGAGACATACTTGGATTCCCCATAAAAGACTGAAAAGACAAGAAACTGTTCATAGATTTCGATTGCTACAACACCTACTTGACAAACGCTCTAAACTTCCCATTCACTGCAAACAATTATTAGATAATATGATAATCAAAGCTCATCATGATAATCAAATTCCTTCCGTGTCCAATCCTTACAATCCAAAATCCTCCGTAAAATCCTTGATGCTCCTTATTACGTCACAAATAAACTCATCTACAAAGACCTTAACATCCCTTTCGTTGCGGATTTAGCCCGAAATAGATATGCATCTTTTCATTCCAAACTTCTTACCCATCCTAACCCATTAGTTCTTAATCTCTCATCCTTAACAATCCATGATAATCCTCTGAGGGGTCTGAAAAGATAGTCTCGGGACCTTCAAATTTAAATTAATGCTTGAAGTGTCACCATTGGGTAGTTCCTTCCCAAGATTTTCAAGTGTTTGAAACATACCACATATTACTTGTTGTACTTCTTGTACAATTGTAAATTGTATATTGAATCCCCATTCTTATTGCTATGACTAAACTTAATGTCATTTCTGTTTCTTTCTAATAGTTTTTTTCTGATCTCTCTAAAACAGAAAAGAAACAGTAAATTAGTGAGTGCTTTACTTTGAAAAAGGAATAAATCGTGTTGGGTAATACCTTTTACTACCTTTGGTATTTTAAGGTTACCTGTAATGTTTACTGTTACTTGTGAAATATCCATTCTAAATGGTACTATTTTTAAAATCCGGAGGTGAGGGTCCTCCTCGTGTTGATTCGCATAGAAGATATAGAAAATAAAAATATTAATTATTAAAGACAGTAGATAATGGTAAGATAATAAGAAAAAACAGTCCGAAATCGAAAAAGAAGTGTGGGGGAGGGGGAGAGGATGCATCAGAAGATCGAGTTATAAGGTGATGTTGATAGGGTTTTTGGAACCTTTCCTGCTCTGCCATCTCGTTGGAAGGGGGGATGGAATTCAAAAAGGTTGTGATTAGAAACCATATTTTATACCATTCAATAAAACAACCTCAAAATTAAAATTATTAAGATAGCATAAACTGCCTCAAAACGAAAGTATTCGATGTTTAGTTTTTCATTTATTTTTATTTTATTCAAATATTTTAATTCTGTCGATGATACTGTATGTTCCTTTATTTCCCTGTTGAAAATTAATTACGTATCGATGTTAGGATAGAAATTTTTTTGTCATATTTCAAAAATTAAATATTCAACGTTTCGAATTTTTCCTGTGGTATTTAAGCTTGAAGAAAACGTAAATATAAATCCGCATAACATATTAATATAAATTACCTAAATGACTAACGTTTATTTTGTACTTTTCTAAATAGTTTTTTTTCACACATACTGCAGTGATACTATAATGAGTTATGAATTATGAACCGGTACTCAAAACATCATACACTTTATCAACATACATATCATCATACACTTGAAAATTGCATCGACAGATGAAGTGATTATGTAAAAAAAAAGTATACTATTGTCGAATCATAAAAATGATACAAATGTTGTGGAAAATGAACGGAGTTTAGAATTTCAAAATAATAAATAAGTAGGAGACCTTACTGTTGAGACTACTCTCGTATATGCTGGTACAGAGGAAATAGAATAATGACATAAAGTGGAGGTTCCATGGTGACAGTGTTTGTGTCCCATGCGCGGATAGTTGATATTACTATCAACTATCAAACAAATCCTAATAATTCGACAGTAAATGTTAGTTTGTACGATCGCATTTCCTAAAATAACTTTTACTATCACTATTAGTTTCACTATCACCGTCACTATATCCCTGTTCAATTTCTGTAATCACGAATGTTGATTAAATTAAGGAAAGTATAAATATAGCCAGGCCGTTTGATATTGCAGGCTCAAAGAGACTACAAAGACTTCTGCCAACAAAAGGTATTGAAACGGCTTTCTTCTCCGTCAGCTATTTCGTCCTGCAAAATAGTCGAAGTGATTACAGTAACGATATTAAGCTTTCAAACTAAAAGTTGCTTTAAGTTTTTCTTGTTCACGGAAGGAACTGTTAAAGGACACTTTCTGGCGATTTTATACAACAACATTTTTACATTATTACAATTTCTAAAATGTATATATTTCTCGTAAAATTATCATTTTAATTTATTATAAGGTACATTTTTTATTTTTTTTATAATCGAACTTTATTTGTTGATAGATATTACAATCTGCTACACCGTTGTGGGGAATAGGTAATAGTGATGAATGATCACATTCTTACTAAAATACAACAAAATAATAAATGAAATAAAAGTACATAAAACCTCTCTTTAAATATATACAAACAAAAGGATAAAGAAAATAAACATAATCAAACTATGTGTATGAAAAAAGAAATAAATAAAATAGTGATAAAAATAAAAGAATCTCTAGTCACATTTACATTTCTATATACAATAATTATAAGGTATTAATTTTTAATTATAAGTTATTATAAGGTATTAATACCCATATTAATTTTAAATTAATAGAAATAGGTTCTGATAAAATAATTCTGTAATAAATATTATTGGACCGCTTCAGTTGAAAAAAATATTGAATTTTTAATATTTTTTTCTGCAACATTTTTATACATCTGTTTTAACATGAAAACTAACCCATTAATTTAATTTAAAAAAAAACATTTTACATGGAATTCATTAGTTCTGGAAAAACTATAAAGGTCAAACATTTCAAATTAAACAATCTTCTATGTAATACTCGTAATTCCTTGTACTCCTATATTTTTTGTAACTCTGACTACTTCTCGGCCAGAAACAAATGCATATATTTAATAATGTATTTATTATTAATTTTTTTTTTGTAAACAAAAGAATAATAAACTAAAAGGAAATTTAAATTCAAAATAAAATATATATGATATATATTTATGTTATAAATGTCAATACTTTCTTTTTGTTGAGTGTTATATTTCGGTCCAAATGTTATGGATTTCAATCAGCGATCTATAAACTGGTAAGTGTTGCAAATAAAAAAAATATTTTGTAAAAATAATCAAACGTACTAAAGCACATTATGAACACTTCCTACTAGAAAATTCCTATCATATCCCATCACAAAATAGTTAAAAATACAAACTTCAGCTCTTTAACAGTTAAAAATGTTGGTACCTATCAAAGGCTTTTGTGTTTTCAGTGTCATTGAACAGAGAAATGCATAAAATTACAGAGTTTGGTGACACCATGGTTATGCCAACACAAATAAAAAAAAAATTATTTATTGACATTTACAACTGTATTTACATACATCTAGTAAATTTGATGTAAGATTATAATATGATTCAGACATGTAGAGAAACTACCCATTGATAGCACTCTAATAATATTACTACATCAGAAGTTCTCGAGGCCATCTTCTTTTCGAATGATTTTCAGGAAGGGAAGAAGAATCAACTAGTGGGCTTAGGTGGTTATGGAGGTCATAATGAAATTATTGATATCTGTTTCGGGTTAGTATGGATAGTTTCGTAAGAAGCATTAAGGTCTTTATGGATGATTTTATTTGTGACACAGCATTGAGCATTGAGGATTTTATGAAGGGTTTCGGATTCAAAGGATAGGTATTCAAAGGTTAAGTGGTGCTCAACTTCGTCATGAAAAATAAATTGGTCTTTTGTAATAAATTGGTAGTTTAGACAGTTTTTTTTTTTTATTATTTTTTTTAATTTACTTATCTATTGATATTTACAACAATATAAAAAATACAAAAAATAAATTTGATCATAATGACATAATGATAATGAAAGCAGCATGTAGAGAAACTACCCAGTAGTAGAACTCTAAAAACATTTTACAATATAAGGTCACGAGGCCATCTTCTTTTCAGGCGCCTCGGAGGATTGCAAGGAATGGAGGAGGAAGCAAGATTAGAAACTAGTGGGTTTGGATGGTTAGGGATTTTACAATGGAAGGAATGATATCGGTTACATAAGGAACATTTAGGAGTTTAGACCGTTAGACGAATACAACGAATGACGCACAGCCATGAAATAGTAAAATAATATTCCCTATTTCATTAAAGTAGATTGGAAATTAGGCAAATATCCAGTTTCTCTATGGTTCATTTAAGTAAAATTACCTTGAGAAGATACCACGGGAATTCATCAAGTGATTTATTTGCTATTCACAACTATGTCCTAAAGTCCTTCTTATTCGAAGACCAGCCAGAAGGACACAGAAGGAGGTTGAGGGAATGAATAAGTCCTCGGACTGAGTATACCTATAAGGCAATCCACGAACCATAGGTCGACAAATCTATTCACAGTCGTGACGGAACAGTCGGTCGCGTGGGATGCGATTGGTCTCAATGCAAATGGCTCTTGGCGTAAATATTCCCAAGTCCTTGTGATGAGTGTGATAAAAGAAACTGCTAACAGAGTAATATCATATTTTTATTTTTATTTTTTAAAATTAGTTCTATCATTATGTAGTTATTTAGATTTTGAAGATGTGGAAGTCACTCAAATGCAACAATGTTAAAATCCGTTGAATAATTTGGTCCCGGAATACATATAAATAAAACTAAATTCACAGGAGTACGGTTAAAGTGGATTATTGTGCACCAAACTTGGAATTTTTTTTTAAATATTCTCCTTTTTGAGGCACTAACTAGAGTTAAGTAAGTGAAATTTATACCTCAGCTTCCTTATAGTATAAATACAAAAAAAAAAATCTCGTTTACACTATGTTGATATCTATACATTCAATTATTAATTTTTTTCTTCTAAAATTGGAGCCAAGTTTGTCGATTACTTGAATAATCTGCACTAAGTACTGAAATTCACTATGAACGCCCGGAAATCAATAGTTTATTTAAATTAAGGCTGTCATAATCTAAAAAAAAAAAAACACTAAACATACAAGAGTAAAATAAATAAAAAATATTTTTGTTTAAAATTTCTTTGGAAGATATCTCAGTTTCTTATTTCAAACTTAATTAACATTTTCTGTTGAAATAAAAGTAGAGAAAAATACTAAAATATATATCAAAGCAGTAATTTTTATTCAATAAGAATCTATATTTCATTTAATATTGCAATAACGCTTAAGAAATCTTATACTTCTCCATTAAGAACAGGACTTCCCTTAGTTCAGAAACTTTATACAATTTTCGTGTTTATTTTGTATCTTTTTTTTGTATGAATGTTGTTTTGAGAATATTCCTCATTATTACATTTTTGATACATCCGACTATGTTTCCTGTTAAGTAACAGGAGCTAAGAGCATAACAATGAAAACTAAAATTTGACTTTAATGTCAATAATAACGTTAATATTTTTATATATCTCTCTATTACTTAAAAAAGTTGTTATCTATCACTATCTGATATTTAATTTTACATATGATCATCTTCTAATATTTTATTTTACATATAAAGTTGATTAATAGAAATGAGTTGTATAGAATTGAGTTTCACTGATGAAGAACGCATTTTG
>NW_027115892.1:2316531-2319373 GCF_000696795.3 Halyomorpha halys
AAAACGCTGTCTTCATCAGTGAAACTAAATAAAATAAAATATTAGACGGCGATCATATGTAAAATTAAATATCACACTGTGATCACTTGATTACGAATATTGTTTTTGAAAGTAAAGTACAAATTAAATTTCTGCGATAAAGACTTGAATTTTTTTTTCCTGCTTGTACTATAATTAAAAAGAATAACACAACCTGAACTACGTAATACGTGTATATTATAGTTATACAGTTTGAGCTAGGAGTATTTTAATGAACAGTTGTGTAATTTGTAAAATGGGTGTTGGTCCGTCTTAAGGTGTATATAATTTAAACTATAATTTAACATAAATTATTTTAGTACAGTATGAAACAAAATATGGAATATAAATATGTTGAATTTTTTTAGTTTAATATAAAGGTGTTTAATATGGAATATCGATCCATTGATATAATATTTTAGGAATAAATAAATATTATATTTAATTCTTGCTGTTTATCTTCGAAATTAAAAAATGTGATTTTTTTTTTTAAACTCACCTTTAGTTAAAATAAAAATTGAATTTTCTGTTTGGCCTATTGTGCGGCATTGAGGATAGTGCCATATTGTTTCCTTTGTAATGGATTTCATTCCCGATGCTGACAATAGATTGGCAGCAATAGATGAAAGACTATTCAACACCTCGAGACCTTGAGGAACCTGTAACTAACTAATGGTTAGAATGTCGCCTTGGACGAACGGTTGCATAATTTTTAGCTGTAAAATCGTAAACGGTTTTACAGTTGCAGTTTTATGAACTTCCTTAGTATGGAGAAAAAACAAAAGTAAATAAAAACCATTTCAGAATGCACCATGTAGTGTCTTCAATGAGCCCTAATGATTCTCTCTCTATACCACTTTGTACCAGATTTGGGATTTTTATTATTATATTCTCCCTTTTCTGACTCACTTACTGAAATCTGAAAAGTTTGAAATTTATACCTCATCATCCTTACAGCCAAAATAAAAGATAATGCTGCTCGTTTACACTTGATATATATTTTTTTTCGAAAAATTTTGTCGGTTTCTTTAAATGATCTGCACCACATACTAAAATTCACTATGAACACCCGGAAATCTAATAGTTGGTTCTGATTAAGGCTGTCATAATCGAAGAAAAAAAAAGTTTTATGAACTTCCTTAGTAAGGAAAAAACAAAAGTAAATAAAAACCATTTTAGAATCAATAAATATTTTGGATTCAGAAGAAACCTAGTTTGCTATTTTAAATATAGTTTCCTTTTTTATAGGCTTTGGGACATTTGTAGTGCACGGTTGTATAGAATCATATTCGTTTCTAAATAAAACTGCCAGTTTTCACTGAGACGAAATTACTTCACCGGAAGGTCTTAGTCTGAATAATTCAGGTGTTTCCATTTTTGTTTACAAGTAGTTTCCCCAAATTTCCCATATATTAAATTTGGATTATGTATAATTATATCATGTATTCATGATGTGTGCAAGGATCAATCACTTAAAAAAAAAAAGAACAGCAATCTATGGTACTAGCGTTAAAATAGATTTAACTCATATTAAAATGAAAAAAATGTAAAGTATATTTGCTAGACGACAAACTAAGATTTGTATTATCTTTTTTTTTTGTTTCAGTAAAAAAAAATATAATAACATGTTCCTGGGGTCAATTTTTAATCTTTTGTTTTATTTGTGACTTTCAGCGAAAATAAAAATTTATTTTCATAACGCTTTAAAACATCATGTAAAGGTAAAAAATAGGGGCAACATTATTTTCCGGTAAAATAGAAAATACTATCTTCAGAGTGTCTCCCCCCCCCCAAAAAAAAATGGCTTCACTCCAAATTTGGATAATAAAAATATATTTTTAATAAAATTCCATTACATAAAATATAATGGAAAATGAGTGATTATTTATAAAACTATTATTTAAAATAACCTCAAAAATTGATTAATAAATCGAGCAAAGCAGTTACTTTTATTATATCATAATTTGAGAAATAAAATAATCCAGGCTTGTTTGAATTTATTTCACTGTTCAGCTACATCAATAACATCCCCTGCTTTCGGGAGGAGTAAGAGAATAATTTCATTCCTATAGGGGTATATTTCGTGCTAAGCCGATAGAAAAATATAAACAATTAATATTCCTTAAAGTCGTGAAGTTGAAACATACATTATTTGACGAAAAAAATAACATTATTTTCTTGATAAAGGATCTGAAGATATACTTACACTTAAATTATTCAGAAACTATCAAATAGAATGTAGTTACGCTGTTGTTTTACTCACAAATTTAACTACCTATTTTATGTTTTATTTCCCACTTCTTTCATTACTTTATTTTAAAAATTTGTAATTTTTTATAAATTTTTACTAACTAGATTAACATATGTATTTTGTTTTGTTTTTATTTGTTCTTTCCTCTTATTTAATTTTAATACTACTTTTCTTATACAGACTTCATCTTCTTATAATACTTAATAATTTGAGTAGTAGCCCATTTCGAGCGGTCACATATCCAAGTAATGGCCACACTCGACATTGCTTAACTTTTATCTATTGCAGGCGTCTTAACCCTTAAGGCTACCCTGGCCCCTATATTTAAATACTGTAAATATTTAATTTAACCACTTAGATTTTTTTTTTTTAAACCTATCATAATTGTACTTCTACTGCATAAGAGGAATTACCTTTAAATCATTCAATTTCACATGCTTCGTACCTATGCAAGCTTTTTATTTTATGATTACTCCTCGTTATCCTAATTATCTCAATTACCCACAGGTATAGCCTAAATTCTTCCTTAATATAAGGTAGGGATGGGATATCGAAAGAAAAATATCGATATCG
>NW_027115892.1:2324888-2344167 GCF_000696795.3 Halyomorpha halys
TTTTTTTTTTTTAAGAAACCGATATTCCGATATTATCGGAGGGTAATATCGATATTCCGATATTATCGGTTGCTGAATATCGATATCAAAATATCGGATATCGGAAACAAAATATCGATATTTCGATATCCCATCCCTAATATAAGGTCAGTTAGCACAAAAATAATTGTCTAAATAGGACTGAAATTAGAGTATTCATATTAGTCTAGATATACATCTCTTCATCTTTGTACCACAGTAATATTACTATAAATTATTATTGCTAATTAAGATTTTCAAATTTAACTAATTATTATTAATTCATAATATTCATGAAACGAGCTATATAATATTCTAAAAAAAAAAAAATAACTCAGCAGCTAAGAATAATTTGCTGAGTTGAGTACAATTAGCTAAGGGAACCCCTTTGCATGACTGAACTCTTCGTTCCGGATCGGATTCGGTCCTTGCAAATCAGGTCCTCGTGTCTTCGGTCATGGCGCGCCCTGATTCTTCCAGCCCAACGGAAGCTGGGCTCAGGCGTCATTTTTTAAATTAAAAAATTGATTTCAAATGCTCAGTTACTAATTACAAATAATAATATAAGTGCTTTAAAAGAAACTAAAAATAAAACTGGTGACAACGTAATTATTATGCTTGCGGAATAGAGTTCAATTTGAACAATTGAAAGAAAAAAAAATAAGGGTCATATATTTTAATCAAGAAAAAATCATTAAATGATTGAATGAAAATAGTTATACAATTTTTCTCCGGCTAAATACGTCTAGTGGATAATTCTGCTTATTGTTCTTACCGTGATTTAACAGTTATCATGGAATGCTTCCTTTCAGTGCAAAAGAAACAATGAATATAGGGTTTGTTATAACAAGAGTTCTAAGTGAAGTGCAAGTCAGGTACGCTGACAGAAATAACTAAGGGGGCTTAATGGACGATAATTGAGATACAGAAGGAAAACATAAAAACATGTTCTTCCTTAGTAATGGAATTGTTTTAACTCTAAATTATCAGTTCCAGGGAGAACAACTTTTTGGGAAAAGTTTGCTAGCCCTCATTGTAAATATCTATTTTAATTTTTGATCATTTTATACTATACTGTTTAAAGATGTAGTTTTAGTCAATTAAATTAAAAAGAGGTACTTTTTTTCTTATTCAAGTTTATGTGGTTATAAGATTTTCTTTTTAGTTACGACAATCTTAAGAAAAGTGCTGTTCCCACACTCGGTTTGAAGTGGAAGTGAAGTCTTTTACAACCTTTGAAGATTGAATATATGGATAATACTGTAATCAATTTATGTGATGTCTTCTTTTTTAATCAGAATGTAATGCACGTCTGATCGGACCCCCTTCATTATTAATGTTGATAGAAGATGATGACAGAGCTCTGTTCCCAACTGGTACAAGACTTTGTATACGTATAAAGGGGAGCGCCAATTATGATAATGAGAAAGGCATCATATTGTGTAGCCGAATTTTATACTTATTTTTTGTTCATCCAACTTTCCTTTCCTACTCCGCCGGTTTAATAGTTTAAGATTTTTTTGCCAAACTTAGTCGCTCCATTAAAGTAATTTAACAACTAATGAACACTTCTTGAAATAAATATTATATATATATTTTAAAGACGGTTGCGTTAATTTATTTTAAGAAGGAAAAAGATTTTTATAAAAAAAAATAATTTGTCAACCATTCTTTCGAAATAACATAACAAGATATTATTAGCCTCAACAGATGCTGTTTACATTTGGAACGAATTAAATTGAGAACTATTGGAATTTAAAATTAATAATTAATTGAGATCCAGCCTTATTGGACATTCAAAGCATAAGGGTTACCATAATTTATAATTTCAACTTCCAAGGCAGTGATCAACAGTTACTGACCAACAGGGCCTGCTTATTTTATATTTTGCTTTCATCAGATACGGTTACCATGGAAACTTTGAAAAAATAATTTTTAAATAAACATGGATCCAAACTTTACTATATGTTTATTAATATTGTTCCAAATCGGATCTTTTTTTTTACTTTTTTGTTTTAGTTTTCATCATAGCATTCTTTCTTCTGGTAATTGTTATAAAAAAATAAAAGGTGTGAATCGGTTATATACATGAATAAATATACAACATTTGAAAAACTTTAAGAAAGTTACATATTTGATGATTGTATCGACTTTTGATTTGAATGCACCAAGGAGCTTGCTACCGTTGCCTAGGTAATGTAAAACCCCAATGTTAAAAATCGGGTTGAATTTTGTTATTCAGATTTTGGCTGATTAAAATTATATTTTACGATCGAAATTCAATCACAGCGTTCAACATCTACAAGGTCAAAAAAAAAATTAACTTTGGTATTCTCGCTGCAATTTTGTTTCCCAAACTTATATAATATTCTTGATATTATGTATAATATAATTTCGCTCTGAGGATATCTAGGTCTCTAAATTTGATTGAAAAGTAATAGTTAACACTAATGTCTATTGGGAGATGTTTAATTTGCTTAAAAAAACTATCTATCTATTAAAATTGATATGAGAAAACATCCGAATGACCATATAGGGGCCCCTTTCTTTTCGCGTGTCTTATCTTTTATCGATACAATTATAACTGATTTGTTGATTCTGGCGTTGAGAAAATGTTTCAAATAAAACGTACGATATCCTATATATTCTTTGGGTTTAACAATGACTACTAATTTATCCCTAAAAAACAAAAATAAGATATATAGGTGATTCTTAAAACCTGTTAACAAATATATTCAAAATTCCAAATAAGCATACGATATCCTATGTCTTCTTTGTGTCCAACAATGACTACGAAATTATCTTTAAAAATAATAAGATATATAGGAATTCAGTCGTACCTGCTAAAAACCAAAATTTTTTGACAAATCTATTGTTTTGTTTTGAGGATTATATTTAGAACTTTGCTCTATCGAGAATCACAAAATTATTTTATGCAGTTTTGAAAGCATTGAAAAAGAAAACTTCTATTAGGTGCTAATCATAACATTTGTGGATGTAGAAACAAATGATACAGGAGAGGTACTTCTAGGAACCATGTTTTTCATGGAAGTAAGAGTTCTTGTTATGTTTTAGATACCATGTTTTACAATAATTGAGGCATTCCGTAGAATAAAACGGGATCTGACATTTAATGTGAATTGAAGTTTTTGTTACGACGCAAACTTGTTTTAACGTGACACTAGCTTCATTGGTGCTACATTTTCTGTCAACTAGCATGCAATCTTGGGCGATAATGCTTCCAAGACAGTAAATACTGACATGACATGACTGTAATTGCCATACCGCTTATACCATGGAAAGTTGCTACAATGGTTGTAAAGTTTCTCAGTGTAAAGTAGTGTAATCTCCAGTGTTAATAGATTTTAAACATTATTTCAGAAATATATTTCTTTATTTTAATGTTTATTATGTTATTGAATGTTCATAACATTATTAATAGCCTATTTATATTATTTCATCAAATAATCATTAAACTGTAAAATGATTATTTGATGAATAACCTTTTAAATTATTGCTGACATTTAAATGTTGAATTGAATATTTTTGATCATTAGGAAACAGACTGTGTCGGGCGGCCATCTTTTTCAGTTACAATGTTTTACCTCCAACCAACTTTCACTCATGATAACCTAATACCAATAATATTCTTTATAAAAAATAAAGAAAAGAAATTTCCTACATATTCTTTTAAAATTGTATGAAATCAGCTTTTAGGAATCAGATGTTGGCAAAAAATCCAATGCATAAAAAACTTCAAATGCCATGTTTTTTTTACCTAATGCCTTATTTGGTTATCAAATACGTTGATTCCAACACAAATCAAAACTATCATAACTTGTGGAGTACAATGTTGAGTACAGTTGAAGTGCTACTCGAGGCTTTAAGGTTTCTCTCATGCATTCCGCATGCGTTCGCCAATTTGATGCTAGATTTGACTCACCTTGAAACAAGGCAGTAGATAATTATAACCTTCTGTATGTTACGATAAGGGAAAACCAGAAAATAACTTCATTAGAAAATTCCACAAACCTACTACTTTCTTTGTCAACTACGTTTTCAGGCTTAGTAAACACGCAACAAATATAGGGTCCCCTAACCAAAATTAAAAATTAATTTCCTCTTGAGTTGTTAATAATCTATCACCTATCTTTAAAGGTGCTCTTTAAAGTTGTTTTTACTCAATACAGAATCAAAAAAATTGATCAGTAATCCGGCTAATCTTATTGGTTAAAATAAAACAAAAAAAATGAAAAATACAATTTATTTATTTTTAATTCTTTTTTTCTTATGTAATCGGAAGTTCTACTTTTTATCTTTGTTAAGTCGGTGGTGATTCCTTGTTCGGTTCCCAGTTCGTTACGCTGAGACGGTAACTGTTCATAACTAGGGCTGTCCATCCCGCAAGAACTATTTCGATGGCGATGAACACGTCGGCATAGTACATCTTCTTATAGGGATATACCATCAAACCGATGAGCCCGAGGACACAGCCCAGGAGAATATGAAGCACATAGGCAAGGCATAGCCACTTTTCCTGAGTGCCCGTGATCAATGTGCAGATGAGAGCGAGGAGGCCCAAGAATGTGAGGATGCTACCTACGATGACAAGACTCCTGAAGGCGGATTCCCACTCTCCTGTACCTTGGTTCAAAGTCTTCAGGACTCCGTAGCCCAAGTAGCCTCCGCCAACGAGTATTTCTATTACTGCAGATACAATGCACCCTACCTTCAGATCTACGCAACATATCAGACATTTCCTTAACCGAATACAGGCGCACTCATCACACGTAATATCTGGAAACATACCCTTTTTTTCCTAAGCTTAATTGTCAGTTAAAATCATCATTGCTTATGGGGAAAAAAAATGGAAGGTTTTTATGTTTGCTTTTTCCACAAGAAGCTAAAAACATATGTTTCGGTTTTTTCTAATCAGCTTTACTTTGCCTCCAAACTCTGTTTTTTCTATATTGCTTATCTCAACCATCTTATCCTTTATTTTCTTATTTTCCTGATTATTTTTAAAAAAAGCTTTATTGACTTAATTTTGGCATGGACATTTTCAAGGTTATGATATGATCACAGTCAGGGTATTAGTTTATCTTTTAACATATATATCGATATAAGAAAATATTAAAAAAAATTGTATCGATATGAGATGACATAAATTGTCTTACAAATATTTTATTACATATATATATTTTATAGTTCTCGTAAACGTATCTATTAGATTTAGTAGATCTATTATTACATTTGATAAGATTCAACAATAAGAATTCAATTAAAACTATTTTTAAATAGAGGATGTGCGATCTAGACCATATTTTTAAGCACAATTCAGAAGTTTTCTGTGCAAATAATACTGAAGTAAATTTTTTTTTTTCATTGTTTACTTAAATTTTTTGTTGAAATAGTTTTTGCATTTTAGCATTACTGTTTTGTAGTTTGAAATGTATTATAAATTTATGTATCTCTTTTCCCCTGTTAATATCAAAAATGTTCATGGAAACCCGAAATCGAATTCGGCTTATTTTCTTAGTAGTTTCTTCATAACGGAAATCGATTCCCCTTTCTTCATTGGCCTTAGCTGAAAAATGTATAAAGTTAAATCATATATTGCAATCATGAAACGTTTTACGGTTTGTCGATTTTCGGGGGAAATAATGTGGTAATTAATTAGCAGCCAAAATCTTTTCAAAACTTCCCCAAAACATTTTTTAGTTAAAATTACTATAGGCATGACTGATGTAGAATTACGTTTTCATTTACATTTCTACAAATAAATGTTTTAAACAGGTTACGCCAGCTGCAATTGATTAAAATATACTTAGTTACTGTCATATATATTAAAAAATATAAAATATTTAAAAAAAAAATTAAGGTGGTTAGTTTTTAATATCAAGGTATCCATATAATGTCTTCAAGCATAATAAGTAGCCGAAATAAATGTTTTCTATCTTCCATTATCATACTATGTTGATATGGTTTTTAGTAATACTTCACTGTGAATACTTGACTTAAAAGCAGAAATCAAAAATAATTTGGAGGGGCTCCTGGTTTGAGGTGAATGCTCATCGGTCTTTCTTTTCACCAGACTCAATTTTTATATTAATTGATGTGGTGTACGTCTAAATGTATGATACCTGTTGAAAATACGTAGTACTCGGACGTATCCCTTTATTATAAATTTAATTTCGACATTATGACAGCCAAGATGAAGTCAAGTAGACCCGAGTCAATCACGAACCCGCATTATCTGCAGGCCCATGCGGGTCCATTATATCCCACTTCATGATTTATTACGTACAGAAGAACATCTGTTCTTAAAGTTGGAGTTAATGATTGGCTAAGTTAATTTTACTCTGTCGATGTCATAAGCTCCTTCCTCTAAGGTTATAAAAAATGAAAGGTTAGACATCTCCAGTGTTGTTATGCCCATGAAATGTTTTTGTCTACAAATTTAAAATTGAATGAAAGTTCCTACTAATGTATAATTTACGAATTTAGGTATTGCAATTGTGAAGTTCTGATATTCTCTGTCAATCGTTTGAACATGCATTGATCCATAATGTGCAAAACTTATATCGATGAGAAAATGACTTTTTAATCGATAACTATGTACATGGTAAGAGACAAACGATAGATAATTTTGGTATTATAAATTAAAATCACAATAGCTAAAATAAATATAGACTCATCTCAACTAACTTTTTTACATCATTTTTTTTAGTCCCTCTAAGCTCTATACAAATTTATTTTAATTATAAATGGTTATAACATTGCTCTACTGTTACTCTGAATTGCTATTTTACGAAAACCCGAATGCAAATAATTATTCAGATCTCTTATAGAACCACAAATCGAAAAATATGAAATAGATCATTTTACATTTTTTTATTAGTTTAATTGATAAAATTATATCACACATTTAAAACGTTTTTTTTTTTTCTTTTCTTGATATATGACTTAATTTTTCAAATTAGTTTTTCATTTCATTATTTTTAGTCGTGTTGAACGATAATATTTATTCTAAGATATCATTAAATCTATACGGTTTGTAATATTAAAAGAAATTGTTTTTTAATTATAAATTTCTTCATGTGTAGTAAATATTGCAATAGATCATGGTTGATTGTAATATTAATTAAGTGGCATTTTAACCTTGAAATAGGTGGCTTTTGGAACAAATTAAACTTTTTAATGATCGGTTTTGAAATAATGAATAAAGATAAGTTCAAAAGGAACACAAACTAATGTGTGATTTGGAAAAATGATGGACATTGTTCCAAAACATTTCCTAACCATTATTAAACTGGCGTGCACACGCCAGGAACAGGATTTGGAACGGAACCCAGTACTGCACACGTGCCTGCCAATTTAATGAAAAGTTTAACTTGTGTTGGAACTTTTTATTAACTCGTAGTTATGTAAGAACATAGGTGCAAACCTGTTCGCATTTCGTTGGACCACCACAGAAATAAAAGTCGAACCCCTGGTGGGATTCGAACCAGTGTTGCTGCAGTTCCAAGGTTGCTAAGACCTATACCTCAACTCCTTCAGGTACAGACGGCCCCTAACAGAAAACTCTGTTTTCTATAATAGTACAAGAGCCCAAGAGGAGTAAACTGGCAGTTATTTCACCCCAATTTTTTATTACTTTAATGAAAACTATATATAATTACTAGTCAAAATTGATGAGTCTGCCAAGTATACGTTGGGGGAATAAAAAATGGCGGCTGTTTCAAAAAGTTAAAAATAATTAATGTTTCATTCGAAGTTCTATATCGTTAAAACTACCAACAACAATAGAAAATTTAAGAGAACATCATTTAAAGTGAAGTAACTTTGCTAAAATGTAAGCCCTAATAGAGCTATACGTTCAATAGTTCTCGAGATATAGCTTTCTAAAAAGCAAATTTCACAAGAATGTTACACAGAACGTACTGAAAGATCAGAAGTTACATTGAAAAATCTATATCTCAAAAACCATTTGATGTACAGATGAATATTAGCATTCAAATTAAAGCTTGTTTAATGGGCTATAAAGTATTTTTATATTTTTCTTCGTAGGAGTAGTATTTTTCATGATATTTACTAAAATAAATTGATTTATAGTTGTTCGGATAAATTTTCATTTGCCAAATTTATATTCCTATGCGAATATCATAAAAACTACTATCCCTACGAAGATAAGTGTCATGAACTACTTTATAGCAAGGGTAATTTCCTTTATTTTTAGTACTGGCAGACATATGTGCGTCGTATTGATCTAGAGATAGATATATTTTTTCAAAAATCAAACATTTTATATGAACAACCGGAAATAAACATTTTGTGAATTTATTATGTCAAATATCATAAAAACTACTACTCATTGAAAGATAAACGTTAAAAACTAGTTTATAGTAAATTTAACTAGATTTAATTTGATTGCTGGTAAACGTCTGTACGTCCTATGGTTTCTGAAATAAAGTTTTTCATAAATCAAACTTATTCTCCAGACAACTATATATCAATTTATTTTAGCAAATATCATGAAAACTACTATTCCTACAAAGGTAAAGGTCATAAACTACTTTATAATACATTAAATTAGCTATAATTTGAGTGCTAATAGACATCACATAGCTCCTGAGATTAACTTTCAAACTAAATTAATTAACTATTAATATTTTTTAGAAATATTGCTTTTTAAAGCTTTATCTCGAGAACTATTGGACGTAAATAGCTCTATTAGTGCTTTCATTTTAGCAAATTTACTCTTCTTTAAATAATGATCTTTTAGATTTTCTTGTGTTGTTGGTAGTTTTTAAGATATTGAGCTCCGAATGAAAAATGAATGTTTTTTAAGGTTTTTAAACAGCCGCCATTTTTTATTCCCCCTACCTATACTTGGCAGACTCATCAGTTTTGACTAGTAACCATATGTAGTTTTCATTAAAGTAATCAAAAATTGGGGTGAAATAACTCCCTTTTTATCTTCCTGTCTCTTGCACTATAAGAATCGATATTTCTATAACCCGAAAAAATTGACAGAAGTCGTCAAGGTTCATCCTGGCTTTCATTATTTTTTATTTGAATATTTATTTTATAATCTATGACCACTTAGGAGTGACTCATTTAATACATACTTCAACATTAATTACATTTAATAACTCCAATTGCTTCTCCCTGTGAACTTATGGAAAGTTGGTCATTAAAAATAAAAGTCATAAAACTTAAAATTATTAGGATAAGGTCCAACAAATCTAGTTTTTGAAATTTTATAAATATGTATAAATTTTTATGGAAAGGAAATGATTTATGCTTTATTATGAAATGAAATTATGATATTACTAAAATGTCTTGTACAAGCAAATCCTTTTAGTATATAGCAGAGTAGAGCAAAAAATAATTTCAATTACTGGTTATAGTCCAATTTAATTTTACTAGTTTTAATTACAACTAGTATATAATTAATAATTTTGGACATGTATAATAATTACAGTGATTTATCAAGAAGTTGAAAATACTAATCAAAATTGTAATTTCATTTCCTTGTTTCAAATTATAGTAATTGGAATATTTATTTGTTTTTGTACAATCCTGGTCCACAAATCCTGCTCATCTTAGAGAGGACTAACCCATAAAAAAATACTAAAAAAATAGATTTACTGGTATTTAGAATTGCAATCCCAATATCCCAAATCCCAATATTGCAGAGGTATTCAGTAAATTCACAGGATTTTTTTATATTATTATGTTCCTGAATCCGTTAAATCAAGAGGATATATATTTACCGGTCATTGATAATGCGTATTTTATGTCAAGAGATTTTTGAGAATAGCACCGAAAGTTAGAATTATAATCTTCACGATATTGAGTTTATGAATAGATAATGGATGCTAACTGTTATCAATAGATCATGAACCTCTCTTTGCTGTTACAAAGTTACCAAATTTATCGTTAATATTGCCATATGCACTGGCTTGCTCTGGCCCAAATCGGTAAAAAATTATGAAACGTATATATATATTAACCTAGTTCATAATTTATACTTTAGAATTATAGTATTTTACATAATTTATATTATAGAAATACAATTTTTCTTTTTAATAAAACTTTAACACTTTGCTCACTATTTTTTTTTCTTTTTCAGGTGAGTTCAAATTATTTTACTACCAGCTCTACAATTCTTTAAAGTAAGTTTTCAACTTCTTATTTTATTGTTACTGTTAACAATTCCAAGTTAACATAAGTATTAAGGAAGATTTATATTACCATATCCTGCCACAGTATTTTACTATATTGCTTCCATTCATGGCTCTTAATTCCAGTTCTGATTTTCAATGAAGAGAATTCTTCTGTCATCCTATTTTCTGTTTGAATTAATTAAGAAAAGTCACAGAAGCTTATGTTTCATAGAAAAAAAACCATCCTGCGTAAAAAAATGAAAATAATCACATTTTTTTCTTATTTCCTTTTTTTTTCTTTAGTACATATGAAAAACAAAACAAAAATACACATATGATACTGTAAATAGGTTAACATGAAAAAAACGAGAAATGATTGTTGTTGATAGAATTTCTTCCGGCTTAGTTTAATTTTGTATATCATATGTAAAAAAATAAAATAAAATAAAATGCTTACAACCATTAAAGGTTAGATACATAATAGTTCACCTTCATCTTTGCATAACATATGATGCAAACTATAAATCAATAATATTAATTTAATTTTACTATGGGTGATTTGTAACTGTATAGATTCTATTTAGATAAGAACTAAGATATCGTGTGCTCATTTCATGTTTTATTATTAAATTCCGCTTTAACTCATTCTGTATAATTAAAATTTATTAAATAAATTAACATGTCAACAATTAATTGATACTCACATTATTTACTGAAGTTCAGAGTAGATTTTTTAACTATTGCTTAAAATTGTAAATAAAATATTTTATAGTTTTACTATCATAAAATATTATATTTTATAATAATATAACTGTAAAATGTAATATAATATAACTATATGACATATATAATTAATTATAATAAATATAATTCAAGTCATAGCATTCCGGCGTATAAGATAAGGTAACGTTGTACAGCATAGTAACGAGCGGATCCTTACTCATAAAATGTTAATGAGCTCTGAACCGACGGGTAAACGTCCCAGGGGTAGACCAAAACGTAGATGGGATGATTGCGTTAAAACAGATTTAGTAGCAATAGGCTTGGAGGGGCATCACTTGAAGGACATATGAGTGATTGGTGCTATCGGTGTCGAACCTTTGGGTTCGTTAGGCCTTCATTATTATTATTATTTTTCTATATTATACATTGTTTTTTATGTATTATAATTGTTATGATGACATTACAATGTGCTAAAAATTATTAATTTAGTTCTTTCAAACAATTTTTCTACGAAATGAAAGATTTTTTATCGTATATTTTAGGTTCTCCTGCTTCTTAAAACCAATAATCTTGCTGGTACTATTTATTTATAATTAAGATTTTTCTGTTGCATCATAAATATTGAAATGAGCTTAGAAAATACATGAACCATTTGTATATCATATGTCAAATTAAATTTTAGGTTAAATAGACACACTTTTTTTAAAATGTGATTTTGTGTTTATAATGAAATTTCGGCATGAGGCTCACATACAATGAACGTAGCGATAAGATAGACTAGATTCAGTTATTAACTTACGTTATTTGGTCTCTCAACTTTTTTTATACTTAGACATAATGTTGTTTTTTTTATAAATCCACTTCTATAATAATAGTTCTACTCTAAATATTTTATTTAGAGTAGTAGCTATAAGGAATGTATTCTTTTAAAAGAATTCCCCTTCCCAGAAACTGCCGAATAATTGCAATGGCTTACAACACAACCTTTGGTGGGCGTAGTGATGTTTATTGCACACCGTGGCCATCAATACTGTCCAACCCCATTACCTTGCTTTAAAAGTGCAATAAATTTTAATACCTTAGAGTCAGCCTCCGGAGTCCAACCACTGCAGTAAGGCTGTCTTATGCCTTATGGAAGCCTTATATTCACTCTATGTCTTGCAATCAGATTCAGAGAATCGCATTTCTCCTTGAGAACATTTCCTTAATTAATAACATAAATTTTGTAGTTCTATCGAAGCAATAAAGTATATTTAAGTTCTATTTATTTATTTAATACCAGGTCTGCCTGGTGGGCCTTACTTTGTTATTTTAAAAATTAGATTCCTTTTTTTTTGTTTAACAATTAATAATGGAGGGTGGAGAAATAGTCTCGTGTAAATGACACCCCCAACGATTTACAATACTTGAGCAAAAAAAAAAAAACTTATCATCCTTTCATGCATTATGAGACTTAGTACTCCAGCTGGCTTCTTATAAATCGATCACACTACGTTCTAATAGGTCTGATAGAGAACTATAAATTTGGGTGCAAACTATCATAAGCGATTGTGATACTGCATGCACCACGGACCAACCAACGGGTGTTTAGACCATTGTTAGAATGAATTATGCCCTTAATAGGCTTGTTCTATGACATCTCAACTTTATGGGATACTTCGCAATACACGATACGGCATCTTGGAAATATCACATGTCTAAAACAACTTTGAGATAGCTTGATGCATCTATGCGTGTAAACGTATAAAAACCAGATTAATGTATGGTTTGAAGATTTTTGGGTTTCCTTCGGTTGTGAAAGGCTCTGGCTACAACACCGAGTTTCAATATTCATGCATTTTTTAATATTAATTTTTTGATATATAATTATGTACTTTTTTTAATAATTTTGAAATGCCGAAAAAACTGATTAATTAAAAATCTAGAAGGTATCTAACCTTTTTAAGTCAGGTTATAGCGCTCCATAATTTCAGTTTATAATTGTATAATATTTTATCCTGAACTTTGGTTGATTGACAAATATGTTTCTCGAAGTAATTTTAAAGAAGCCTATCTTGTTATTAGATTGTCAGCCTGAGAGAAGATTGACTCCTGAAGAAATTATAATAGGCTATCGAGGTCTGGGTAATGAGTTGCTTTCAAGAGGAAGCCATGCATGATTGCATTCTCTACGGGCCTTAGTACGCTGAAGCTCATGAAAGCGTAGTCAGCACTATGCACATTTGTGAATTTCCATAATGCTTAATATTCAGAATAATAAAATAGCATTACGAGAAGGTGGTGGGTGCATTTCTGTTTGGACCCCATATTAGTTCAATTATGAGGGTTCAGATAGAAGTGTGGATTAAGTTTCAATATTCCGGCATGGCTGATAGAGGAGTCATAATAATAGAGAAAAGGTTATGGATGAGAGATTGTCTCTAATATTATTTATTTTGTATTAATACCAAGCAAGAGTCATAAATAGTGCTGGGAATTTTTCCTTCCTCGTACATGGCGTGCCATTTGGTTATTTCTATATTTCGAAAAGCAATACACTGACAGTCAAAAGTAGACAAGCAAGCATATATAAATAAAATTTAATAAAAAAATAATGTTCTATCTTATGTTTCATTTTTATTTTAAAAGATTCATTTTTTTTTTAGAATCTCTAATCATCCTTCTGTAGTGATATAAATTAGTAGATAATTTCCCATCGAACTATTTGTTGAGATATTTTTAAATTTAGTGATGTTCTTATAATTTTAAAACGTTTTTGGACCTTTTTTTACATTTACATATATTGAAGATTTAGAGGAATACTGCAGTGGAAATTAAATATTCTATTATTAAATCATTTTTATACAATTTATTCATAGCGTACAATATGTGTTTACTTAATCCATTTAGTCCTATGGAGTAAGATAGGTTATAATATGGGGCTAACATAAAAAGTAGCCTAGTGTGATTTATCTTACAATATACTTCTCTTAAAAATACAATTTTACAAATTCTCATTTTCTGGTTCATCGATTGGTCAAGCTGATTTGTGCGTTGCTAATGTATTTGTAATGGTTTTAACAGTGTCTACTTTGTTTTTTTAATTTATTTATTGACATTTACAACTGTACATAAAATGCAAGAAGTAAATTTGAAGTAAGAAAGAGAAAGAGAAACTACCCATTGGTAGGACATTAAAGTTAAAATCAATTCTACTTAACTCTAATTTTAATGAATTTGATATTGTTACTTTATTAATGTCGTTTGTATTTGTTTTTTTTTTCATTTCTATATTTATCTACTGTCGTCTTCTAATTTTATAACCAATAAATTACGGACATATCTATATACTCTTCGCTAGGCATATCGCCTATAATATTTATTTAATGATAAGGTAAATAAAAAATAATTTAAATTTTTAATACTGATTATATGATTATATTTTTAATACTGATAGTAATACTAATTACATTTTTAATACGGCTGCTACAAAAAAAATTCTATGTGGAATTGTTTTATATTCCATCTAAGCATTTTGTTGCTATTAAGACCTAACACTACTTCTTTAGGTGTTACGCATTATTTAGAAGCTAGAAATTATTTTTTAGCTCTTCAAGTCTGTCCTCATTTGTAAAAATATTCTTTCTGTATATTTTTTTACCAAAGTTCAATATTATAATATTGAAGCTATAGTGGTATTTAATTAAATTTTCTTTTATATGAATTCTCTAGAAGACAATAAGATACCAATAAAAAAATATATTAGGATACAATTGATTTATTTGAATTCAAATTCAAAACCTTAAGTCTCTAAAATAACTAAGCAGTGGTCAATTGAGATAATATTAGGTCGGAAAAAACATCAGATACATGCTGACAAAATGCAGCACATCTTATATGAACTGTCTAAAAATAAAATTCAAATATAGATAAAACATCACTCCACGACCAAAAAAAGAAATACTCAGATTTCTTAAATGTTTTCGGTAAATAGTCTTATCACGTTTATCAAAGTTTCGTTTGTTAAATTTCAACGTTTTAGACCCTGGAAGGTTGTAATTTTTTAAGGTGTCCTTTCTGCTTTTCTTTGCACTTGATAATTTTTCTGCCAAATGGGATTAAGTAAGCATAGGTTTTAAGTTGCTGCCTGAGCTTTTGATTCCGAAAAATGGTATACGAATGAGTGTTTAAATGATAAATAAATTAGATTTAGTCTGGAGTTTAGGTTTCTAGTTATTCTTCAATCAAATGCATGGTCTTAATAACGCTGAAGTACAAATATTGAGAAAAATAATTTAATTTTAAAATTAAATCAATACTATCTTATTAAAAAAAAATGATTTCATTGAGGGTAACATTATGCATTACTTTTTTCACGTACAAATTATTGTCTTGTAGTATCCTGTATTGAATTACATTTATACAATATTCCCAAATGATCCATAAAAATCCCGCTATTTTTGTGATTTAAATTTTATTTGGTAAAGAGTTCAGGAGATAGTAAGGCCCATAATATGCGGTTATGGACCGTCAGTAACAGTAACCAATCACAGTAACGTTTACTGTAGCGAGTTACACCCCGTATCCTACCCGTGACTCATTAAGTTTCTTCCCGTTTCCTGTTAATTTCCCTGCTCTCCCTCGGAAATACCAACCCTAATGAATGCGGAAAGGTTTTTAGTGGCATCGACGTGACTCCTTCTATTTTACATTCAAATAAGGCTTTAGCAGAATCCTTAAATCTGCTGCTGTATTTTTTTCCCTTAATCCGATTGGGGTAAACCGGCTCCTGTAAATCTTACAAATAAGGTATTCAGTCCCCTGGGTTTGATTAGGTCTCAGGTTTCTGGTTTGATTGTATCTTTCCTATAACTTCTAGGACTGCAGTTATATTTCTAGAAATATAATTAATTCATCGTGTAACATATATTTTTATATCCATAATTTCATAAAATATTAAACTCCACCTTTTCGTTGATTTTTTTCCCCATAAAATTATAGAACTCGTAGGCCATAAAACTTAATTTTGGAGGTTTCGTGAATGTCTAACATAAAACATTTTTTCCTACTACTATTATGTATATCAAATGGGTTGGAATTTGGGATGTAAAGTTGATTTTTATAAAAAAAAAAATTATATCATAAAAGTAGAGGAGAGTTATTATATTATTCGTCTATACACCTACATTTTGGAGGTTTCATAATATTCCTAGTACCTTCATCATTTATTTATTCATTTTTTTTAAAATATTTTAACCTCTTCCACACACGATCCAAATTAAGTTAGAGGTTCAAAATGGATTTTGTTATTGGTGTTGGAATAGTGCCTTTGGGGGTTTTGGATGTTTTGCTCTCACTCATGCCATTTTTCTTCATGGATTTTAAGAACTTGTCAACTACTAAAGTTGTATTTGAGTGTTTTTGTGCGAATTGAGTTGATGATAGACGATTGCCATTAGGAGATTTCGATGTTTTCATGGTTTTTAAGCATTAACGAATTTACAAAAAAAAAGTTATTATTGGTATTTACAATTATATTAAAATATATACAAGTAAATTTTGTATTGTTATAAACAGACATGAAACAGTTACATGGAGAATCTACCTATTGATTGAACTCCAATATCATTTCTATAGGAGAAGATCTCGAGGATATCTTATTTTCAGACCCTCATGAGGATTTTTAGAAAATGATGGAAAGGCCAGGTTAGAAAGAAGTGGGTTTGGGTGGTTGAGAAGTTTAGCATGAAAGTATTAGTATCTATTTCTGACCAAATCGGCAACATATGGAACATTGAGGTTCTGACAGATCACTGGATTTGTGACAAAAGTAAGGAGCATTAAGGATTTTACGAAGGATTTTGGATTGTAATGATTGGATACGAGAGGGATTCAATGGTTTAGTGGAGCCCTGAAGCTCAACTCCGTAAGTACAGATAGGCCTTATTATTGTCATACAAATGAGTCTTTTGTAATTAGTTGGAGGTTTAGACCGTTTGTCCAGAAAGTTATACAATAATTCGGAATCGACGAGCAGTTTCCTGTCTTTTCAGAGTTGAATGAGGATTAGTAAAAAATTTAGATCACTTTTCTACTGTCGAATGAGGGAAAAATACGACATTAATTATGGTGTCCGTAGCTCTCCTTTTTATTATAGTTTTTTTCCTTCGTAATTTATCTCGTTACACAGTTAAGTAATTTCGGAGTCTGATTCCTTACTAATAATTTTCATTTTTCCGTAGAATATATTATATACGACTAGAATCTGATCTTTGTTTTTAGTCAATATTGAAAATCTAAACGCTTCTTGGAAATTTAGACAAGAAAGCTGGTTGGAGTAATCTTTCTATATAAATAGAATATTACTCCATAACTGAAACCGTGTGAGTAATTAATTGTAAAACAAAACATATCAAGCTGGAATATTGCGAGTTGTGTTTTAACACCCTCCTTTCAATCCTCGACTTGGATCTTAATTGAATCACTTGAATCCTAACTCGCACATTCAAAGGGGAAAATGTCAGGAAATGAACTTCCAAGCCGAATGACTTCATAACTGACATTTCTACCAATTCAAATTGTGTATTTGCGTATAAGTCATTTATGAATTTTCTTGTACCTTTCTCACTAAAATAAGTTGGTTATTTTACTCACAATCTTTATTTTTGATATAAAATTATTTTAAAAAACTACAATTTATTATCACTTAACTCTTGCTCTTGGTGTTTGAACTGTTTAAAAACGTGCCGAGCAATGAAGACAGCATTAAAAAAAAAAAAGAGAGAAGGAGAGTATGAATAAATGTTTTTGTAATAGTACTTCCTAAATTTAATGCAATAATACTAACGATGGATTACCTTTTTTTTTCAAATTATAAAATTGAATCATGTAACTTTTTAAGACGAGTCGTTGATTTCGTCACTACAAGCTCCATAAAAAAATTTCCTTGATACTTAGTTTTATTTTACTACTAGATTGACTTTTGATTAGAATAGAAAACATATATTTATTTGTATATTCTTTATTATAATATGCAAAAAGGCAATATTAGGCATGGTTACGTACCGTCTGCCAGGGAGATTTTCAATCGCTCTCACTCAGTCTCGATTGGCCCTAAATACCAATGACGCGGCTAGGAGGGAAGCGCTGGGAAATCTTGGAGTCCTTCCCTTCCACATGGGCTTCACTCGGAGTTCCCCAAAGAGAATGTAAATATTTTATATAGCTGGGAATGTATGTTTATTTTATTAACTTAAATTTAATTTTCTTTGTCTAGTACACAACTTATTTTTTTATCAGATTTATTTTATTATATTTTTGATATACGAGGGTGTTTTGAAAAGTTTTCGGAATCACCGCTAGATGTCTGTGCTAGAGCAACGAGGTTCCCGCACAATAATCACACATCTTTCGTGAGTGAACACGTGGTGTGAGTGGTATAGACAACTTTGTTGTTGTTTTATGCGTTGTGATTTGTCAATTTGACAATGGAAAAAACTGAGATTCCAGCAGTGATTTTTAAGGAAGGTATGAAAGTAAAGGAATTTCAGAACACACTGGGGGACTCTGATCCTTCATATTCAACCAAGTGGACCAGCGAGTTTAAATTTGGTCGGGAGAGCTTTAATGATGATCCACGAAGTCCATAAAAAGGTCATGGAGAATCGTCGATTGCAAGTGCATGAGATTGCTGAAGCTGTAGGAATTTCATCTGAACGGGTATGTCACATTTTAACCGAAGAATTGGGAATGAAAAAATTATCCGAAAGATGGCTGCCGCGGCTCTTGATATTGGATCCTAAACGCACAGATTGGAAATGTCCAAACAAAATCTAGCTGGTTTGTGACTACAGATGAAACTTGGATCCACCACTATACTCCAGAGAAAAAACAGCACTCATAGCAGTGGAAACATGCTGAGTCACCCCCAAAGCAAAGGCAGTACGTTCGCCCGGAAAGGTCATGGCCTCAGTTTTCTGGGATGCAAAAGGCATTCTGCTGATAGATTATCTTCCTACTGGCCCAAAAATTATAAACCTTGAATAAAATTATAGACCAACGCCCGCCCGCACACAAGTGCTATTGCCATGGCAAAACTTCATGAACTGAGGTACGAATTGTTGCTACATCCACCTTATTCACCAGATTTGGCACCATCAGACTTTCATTTCTTCCTCAAGCTGAAAATTTTCCTAGGTGGACGGAGATTTTCTACAAAAAATCAGGCCTGGAGGAATCTCATTGTCGAGATGGGATCAAGGCATTGGAACTAGGGATGGGATATCGATATCGATATTATCGAAATATCGATATTTTGTCTCCGATATCCGATATTTTGATATCGATATTCAGTAACCGATAATATCGGAATATCGGTTTCTAAAAAA
>NW_027115892.1:2347157-2359565 GCF_000696795.3 Halyomorpha halys
ATTGAAATAAATATGTAATTATCAAAATAAAATATCGATATTCTATTTTTAAATTTTCTTCAATAAAACAATTTTAGTTAATATTTTTTATGTTTATGATATGGTTGTCGTGGTGTTGCTTTTTTTCATAGTTATTAAGAGTTTCTTATGTATTTTGTTAAGGTATGACATGATATAAGTCTTCCAATATCATGCTATGGTTTCATTTTATAATTATTATTACTTTAATTCGTTATATTTTCGATATCGATATTTTAGGTCCGATGCAATATCGATATCGATATTGCTATCCAATATCGATATCGGTATCGATTTATTATTTTTCTTTCGATATCCCATCCCTAATTGGAACATCGCTGGACCAAACGCATTAGTCTACAGGGAGACTATGTCGAAAAATAAAAGCAGTTCCACCGAGATAAGACACTTCTTTCTAGTACATTCCAAGAACTTTTCAAACCACCCTCGTAGATTCATATTTTTATTTATACAATCCATGAAAGTATTTTCTTCTGCTTATATATTTCTTTATTATTATTTTTTTTAATCCCTTTAATACAGTGAGTACTACTGTTATCTTTTATATTTTTTTTTCTGTTTTTATTTTCTTTCGTTTTTCCATTTCTTTATGTATTGTATGAATAATTATTTAAATCCTAATACTTAATGCTCTTAATGTGTGGTTGACTGTATTATCTCAAATAAAATAAAATAATCAGTTGATTTACATGGGGAAGAAGGGAAATTTCTAATAACTTTTCGATCCCGGATCGTACTGTTTTTATTTAGTTATTATAATTGAAGTCCGATATTAAACTTTAGATATTATTAAATTTTTAATAATAAACTTTTAAGATTATTAAACTTTCTTTGTAGTTCAAAGAAAATTTCATATACCAAAATAACTTATTCTAAACCGTAACATCAAAAATATTGGTTACACTTTTTTTTATTTTTTTTTCTAATATGCATTCTCCTAAATATATATATATAGACTTAAAACGGAACACCTGCCATCTACTTTAAGCCTAACTTCACACTCTTTAGTATTGAACATATAATAATGCCCTTCACCTAAGGTTTACAGTTTAAATTAAAATGTTCAGTTCCAGTCTTTAACACGGTCATAATCAAATAAATAGGGTTTTCATAATTTATGTACCTTCCATTAAAATCCAGATTTTTATACAACATATGATAGTCAGCGCTCATTACTGTTATCACGAAAACCATTTTAAAATTTCTTTTTTAAATTATATTATGTATATGAATTTAATATATTTCCACAGATTCGAAATCCCAATCTAATTTACAGTCTAAATTATCAACTAAATTTATCCTTACTTTAAACCGGGTCTTACTTTTTATTCTTTCTAATGATTAAACTTTTGTAAGCAGTAATTTTCCTATTTTTATAATTTTCGCCTAATAAGTCCAGAAAATTTACTAAGCGCCCCTTACTGGCCTTCGGTGATTTGTCAGTTCAACCTTCCAATGACTTTCCGTCAGTTTATTTTCAGTACTTAGACTAGTTACTGATTACCGCTGTATATAACATTGATACTAATTTTTTATAATCTAAAACTATTAAAAAATAATTTTATCATTGACTTAAAAAATTTCAAGATTTCTCCACGTCTTTCAAAATCTACTTTTGGGACACCTTTCATATACGATAAATAATATAAGACAAGTAGAATCAATTCATGTTTCAAACGTATCAGCATTATATTACATATAACCGTCCTTATATTAGTTGTATTTTTTATTTTGAAGTCCCCGTAAAATTTATCCGGCATAAATTTTGTCCTATGGACGATGCCCTCCTCTCACGGCTGAAGAGAATATCTTCCTATATCCCTGATGGTGAAGAGAGACCACATCTTATTTACCAGAAAGGATATGGAACCAATATAGAGAGATGCTTCAGGTGGAAGCGGGAGATATAGAATGCAATAAGCAACGGGTACAGCACTCCCCTCTCTGCTCAATCACATTCAGTCTTCGTCTCCATCTTGATTTTTAGTTCAAATTTTGAATCCTTAAATTATTTTTATCGTTGTCAGGATTTAGATATGTCTGCAAAGGTGGACTTAAACATTTATTAATATTTAGAACTAATTGTTACTTGGATAAATTTGATTAAGTTCGTAATCCTCTGGTTAAATCCACATGCTGAGCTGGTAAGAGCAGCCCTTTTTAGAACATGAATTCTATACACTAATATTTTCCAAATCAGCCACGATATTTCACCACCGTAACCTATAATGATGTCTACATTTACTCAATTCTGTTCCGCACTGAAGTATCTATCGTTAAAAATTGTGATTTGTGAATCTCAGAAAAATTTTCCTTTTTTTCGATGACCACATCCGTAAAATGAAATGAACTATTTTGGAATTGTCACACAGGTCTTAGTGTATGAATAATGGATTCTTCAGATACATTATTCGAGAAAAACAGAACAGAACTGGGCTTGACTGTAATGTTAAAAATATAATCACCTGAGAAAAAAAGAAAGAAATATTTAGCACCAAAAATAATATTGGATTGTAGAGTACTCTAAATGTCAATTTTTTTAAAATCTAGTACATGCATAAAGTACTCCATATTATCTTAGTGAATTATTTTTATTTTGGCGTCCAAAATATAAATAGATTACGTTAGTCTATATTAGAAGAATTTGTGTTTTTAAGAGGTCGGTTGTGCCAAAAAGGGCGAAAAAGTGCAATGGTAGCAAGCTCTATGATATTTACATTATTTATCAGAAACTCCTTTCCTCTTTTAATTAAAACCTAGTAATTATTACTTTAATTATTTAAACATATAAAAATATATAAAATATTAATTATAATTTGTTTAATAAATTTTTAACAACCTGCTGCAAGGAAGAGTGGTAAATGATTTTTAATTTTGAACTTATGTGCCGTGTTTCATTACAGTACTCATTTCATGGGCAGACTATTATCTTTAAAGACAGCACTAAGCCGAAATTTTTCTATTAAAGTTATCGGATATAAAAATATTTACGCTCAATATATGTGAGTATTTTTTCTCAGAGCAATACAGTATCCAAATATAAAACTAAGGAAAAATCTATTTTTTTCATTTAACAAAAAATATTTACTTATTATGCCAAAAAAAAGCTTCTTTACAAAAATATGTTAGTTGCTATTTATTATGAATTAATAGTAATTTTGAGTGTAGTTGATTATTTATTTTTGGTTTATAAAAAATACACGGTTACATTTTTAAATTACATTAAAAAAATATAATTGATTACATTATATAAGGTACAATGGGATTACTTATTTCTAGTATTAAAGAAAAACAGGAGTTAACTGTATGCATGAAATTGAAAATTAATAGGGGTATTGTCCTAACATGGAGAACGGTTACCATTATTTAATGATTATTAAGATTTATGATTATTAACTATTATTTATTTTTATTTCAAAAAAATAACTGCATCATAAAATAAAATGATATTTGTGTCCACCTAACAATGAATTAAAACAACTAAACTTTTTAGCGCGTTAACCCATAGTCATGGAGATATTCGAATGATAGTTATTGTAATTATTATTGTTAAATATAAGTATGCATCCTTTCATTGAATAGTATATACAGTATATAGACAGAATGGAATAAGAACTGTAGCCGAGAGAAGATAGGGGCAAGAAGAGAGAAACCGGTTGTGCAGAGCCCTGGATATTTTTAGCGACCTGCCCCACTGCAGCCTCTGCTTCTCAGTGCCACTTTCTGCATCTCCACCTGGTCATCAACTTCTGCAACAGTGGAATAACTTTCACCCAATATGGAAATTGTGGCTAAAAGATCCATGATGAAAACGGTGCAGAAATAAATTTTGTTTAATCGTGTTAGAATAATAACCAAAGAATTCATAGAATTACTAAAAAAAAAAAAGTATTGAGTATCGTTTTGATAATTATTTTAATGAAATAAATGCTTGCTTATTTGATTCGTTGCTTTCATTGATTACAAAAGGAAACATTCCAATCACATTTACATTATAAATAAAAAAAGAAATAATAAAAGAAATATCCCTTTAAAAATATTATAATACCATTTATAAAACTACAGAACATAAGTTGTTATATCCACTTTGTTAGAATAAATAGGAAAACGATTCCATCAAACAATAGCTGCAGAAACATAATTAAAATCAGTGGCATTGCAGTTTACCACGTTATTTTAAAATATTATATTATAATAAATAATACGTTGATTGTCCATAAAAAAGCTTGATTAGTTAAAATATACTGTGTATAAAATAGGCATAGGAAGCGCGGTGACACCATGGCAAGGCACAGTGCTATTAACTCCAAAGACCCGAGTTCGAATCCGGCAGGGCAGAAAATTGTTTTCTGTTATAATTTAGCCATGAGTCAACCTTGTGGGTTCTAGTGTCTGAGATCCCACCCAGCTTCATAAATTGGGTACCTTTAATTGGGTAAAAATCTGGCGGTCGAGCGTGATTCAGACCAAATCACCTCCTTGCACAACCGTTGGTCTAGTAGCAATACTTTATTATTAAGTACTGAACCGCTGACCCTTTATGGATTGTAGCGGTACAGATTTTAATTTTAATAAATCAAGCATGTGTAAATCAAATTTAACATTAATGAAGTGGGACTGAGTTAGTACAATAATGGTACCACTAAGTATACGCAGTACAATTCCATTTAAATTATTTTCCTTATTTTTTGAAATATATTTAGTTCAAATTGTTCCTATATTTATCTTTTCGTGTTTAATAATTTCGTACTGTAATTCATTATATCTTTATATTATCCATTAGGAGTAATGAACTGAACTGTAAATGTTACAATTATATCTGAAAACTTTAACGAATTAACGTAGCAGAAAAAAAAAATAAAAGAGAAAACTCCGGCCCTTATTCCATTAAAAGTTGGTCCTGTTAAAATCATTTCTGTTTCCGGAGAGGCCAGAGGTAGCCGCAAGAAAGTTTGGAATGAATGGCCAGTAAAACTTCTTATCTCCTGTAATTCCTTAGTCCTTGTCTCTCTGGTCCGGCGAGCTTTTTGTGACATTTCTCTAAAATTACGAAACTAAAAATTAAATAAATAAAAATATGTAAGAAAAAAGTTCACTTCAATGATTATTTTATTGTTTGTTTAATGATTTATTATAATATACAAACTAGGTGGAAAATAATGAAGTAAATTAGTATATCCAAACCTGATGATTTTTTATATTAACGTTTACATTATTACTTTAGGAACATTAGATTGATATTACTTTGTTTGTAATATTACCACCAAAATAAGGAGAGTATTATAATCGGACAAAATTTTCAGTGTGCTCTATTCAACAGAAAGGTATAAAAAAAATTTTCTTTTGTAAATTCCTCTCTCTATCTCTCTCTCTGCTACGATTTTCTCTGGAATAGGTGAAAATTATTGACCCTTTTTTTTGTTTCTGACCCCGGATTTTGTGTACTCAACGTAAGAAAAGCTGTTTTTCATAAGACTATGGCGCCGGGACGGCTTTAACAATTTTGATGAAATTTGCATAATGCTTTCTACTTAAAGTTCTTTACACTTTCATGTGTATTAGCTATCTTCCAGGAAAGGGAGACAAAATTTTCATTCAGGCATAATTCAAAAAGTATACATTTTATGATAAACCTGATATATGTTCTTTTTTAAGATGATAAAATTCTCTTATCAAATAAGTAATAAACGAAGTTCAAAATCGGTACAATACCAGCACAGAAACTTTTTAGATCCTCCGATAAAAGTTGTTATATATTATTGTTTTTTATAAGCTATTTCATTCCATACCAACGAAACAAAATCAGTTCAGTCGGACCAGTTTCTTTAAGATACGGTACAATGAATTTTGTGATTTTATTTTTCGCTCCCTACCTGTTCATTTATGAGATAACCTAAATATTGTAACCATATAGAGGAGGCTGAGTTTTCATTCGATGGAACCGCCAAAAAATAAAAGTTAACCAGCCCATGCCGGAATAAAACCAGCGTCGTTGCAGAAATGAGATTGATCGACCCAACTGCAATGACGTCTTGAATGTTTTATCTATGTTTTCAAAGTATACTGTCTAGTTATTAAGGGAAAATCTTAATTTATTTTTCTAAAATCGTAAGAATAATAATTAAATTGTAAAATAATATAAGCTAAACAAGTAAATAATACATTAAAATCTCTCTTTGAACCATATTAGTAAATATATAGCAACAATAATTGAATTGGTGAATGTTGGCAAAGTGGTAGAAACCATATTGTGAGTTTAAACACCAAAAGTTTGTTAAAGATTGTATCATTGGTAAAGCGAAACGGTTTGATAATCTATTGAGATACTCATTTTAAATCCAGAAAGAATATAATCTACTTCGTTCCACGATGAGTATCATACTATATAAATAGTTTATATCAGTGATTGTAAAATTGCTTATTTTTATAATTTTTGAATTAGTGAATGCTATTTTTAATATTGGGTCCTATCATTGTTACTCCATGTTATCTAAATGTTTTTTTTCGGCCAAGACTCCCAAATTGGAGTCCTATACTGCCTAACCATGGTTGGGGGTTAAAGTTCTTCATTTTGTGGGACCGCCACTCAATGAAAAAAGTCAACGTCCCAGGCCGGATTCGAACCGGCACCGCCAATAGACATCAAATTTGTAAGACTGTGTCTTAACCACTGAGCTATGGGCGGCCCATCTAAATGTTAAATTCATGTTTGGGTCACGGAAGTAATATTTTCAAGTAATGCGATAATATAAGGATTCTCTGATACCCAAAACCTTCAATAGCTTAGAATTCAGAATATTTATGTATTAAACTATGTAAGAAGGCTTTATCTTACCTTCCACGGTTAGTGTATATGTGATGGTCAAAAATAAAGAAAGAAGATTCCAAATGTTAGAGAACTTTGACACTAAATATGTCATCAAGCTCTGACATGCATTCATCTTGCAAACATTAACCATCGGTATACAAATACGAGTAAAATAAAGTGAAATAAGTCAATAAATTGCCTCTATCATTCCTATCCAAGCATACCATAAACGAGTTTTTATTATTAAAAAAATTAATTAATAAAAAAAAACTTGAAAAATAGTAATATTATATTTCTGAGCGTGTTTTTCTTCACACATAAATCTCATTTATACACTTCCAGGTTACTGGGCACGTGAGATCATGCTTCCGACGATTTCCCTCGACAAATGTGACCCAGACAGAGCGGCGAGAACACGGCGATTAATTTAAGAACATTCGGATTCCTGGAGGGGAAGTGGAAGGGCCCTAAAAGAAGGAGGCTGATAAATGCGACGACATGCCTGGCAGTAAGCGGGAGCATGCAAAAGAAATGAGGTTCGGATATACGGCGGGTGTAAACTGGAAGAAAACTGCAGATGGTGGAAAACAGATGCCTCTACTAGATCCTCAGGGACCATAAACTGCTAGTCCTTCCTACTCCATCCGCCTAATTGCTTCGGGAGTATATTTTAGTCGAAATATTGGGACTGTTAATGAACTCTGTTCGTTATTAATTATCCAATATACCAAAGTCCTCTTGAGGGCTTAGTTGAAAGATTTACAAGATCATTAGTAGGCTCTCGAGGACTTAGAGCGGCTGTACTGAGAGCGGACGTAGTGCTTTAATGGAAGTGATTATAAATTAAATAACATGTTTGTATCTCGACAATTTTATAAATAAATAATATGTAAAAATAAATTGCTTTTATTAAATTACTACAAATTTAATTGTTCTCTTTATCACGGAAAACCAATTTCTAAAATATTATAAATATGTTAAATTGAAGGAACATTTTCAAACAAGTGATTGGATAAAATACTGTATATATTATAGTCATACAAATGACACCCCTAACTATATACAATGTTCTTATTAAAAGAAAAAAACATAATAATATAATAAATTGATAAGAATAATGCTTCTTAATGAAAGAGGAAAGTAAAATTAATAACAAAAATAATGATATTGGTACATTTAAATAAAACAAACAATTGCCTTCTAATAGTAAAAAGAAACAAGTTAATTTGAAAAAGGGAAGAGAGACGAAAAGAGAAAAATAAAAAAAAATAAATAAATAAAAAATAATAATAATGAATAATAAAAATAAGTAAATAGTGGTAGGGTGACTATGAATTAATTTTATATTTATTAAAAATTTATAAAAGAATGTCTTGCAGCAGTCTGGGCTTCACGTCTTCGGGTTGAGGTTGGGTTTCTCAGGTTGTTAGTCACTGCTCCTTTAACTGTCGGCAACTGGGAGTGGAACTTCATGAACCGTTTTTTGGTATAATCCTCTATTGACTCCATTTGTAATTCGCGATGCAATTGTCTATTTCTTATGAACCAAGGAGAATTAAGCGATTCTTAGGACTTTATTTTGTAAAGATTGTAGTTTTTTTCCTTTTCGTAAAGGATGCCGCTCCCCAGACTTCACAGCCGTACATTAGCAGTGGCCTGAGGATTGTTTTAAATATAAGAACAGTTGTTTCTGGTTTTAGTTTGGAATTTCTGTTTAGGATAGGGTATAGCATTGCTAACCTTGCATAAGTTTGAGTTAGTTTGATGTTGATATGGTGATTCTAGGTAAGGCGGCGATCTAGGTGAATTCCAAGGTATCTTACTGTTTTATTGGCAGGATTGAATATGTGTAAATTATCATTTAATGTGCATAAAATATTACTTACAATATTAATATTGCTAAAAAAAGAAGATTTGTGACTTTAAAATTTTATACTTTTTATCTCCGTTCTTCGGATTAATTGCGACTCTCAATAACATAAAAAAATAATGCAAAGTATTTATGTGATTTTTTATTATGTCTCATCTCGGTTAAACATTTATATTTAATCTAAAAATGTCCTTTGTCCTAATTTAAATTATCTAGTACTTCTTGACGTATTTGAACGACTCATTACTAATTATCATGTTCAAATTTTATTTTTTCTATTTAGAAAACCCCAAAATGTGTCAACATTGTAGGATTTATCCCATCCGAAACTCAACCTAAACTTTGAACGTATAATTGAGATTTGAGATTGAAATATTTATGTTTGCTTTATATATATTTGATTGCTTAACCATCAGTTTCTATTTGGGTGTAAACTCCAGAATTATAAATCATTTTTCCTGATCCACCGCACCTCATGTATCACTCGCTTTTATTTTAAATAATGTTTGAAAATGAAATGTATCTTCCAATAATCATGATATAAATAATCGTATTGTAAACTCTTTTTTTCAACCTTGACCTGAAATAATGTCTCAGGACCAGATTAAACGTTTGAAATTTATTTTATTGCTTGAAATAAATAAAAGTAGGTTGAAAACACTGATATAAATGTTGATTTGAGTAAAAATATATTTAAGTAAGTGGATACAGAAATTGGTTCAACTTTTTTTTTAACAATTTTTTTTAGGTATTATCAAAGAAAACAAAGAAACAAACTGGCTTACACTTATTAAAAAATTCCAATTATAATATAAATCAAAGTTGGGATTTGAATATCGACCAGTGAACAGAGTGATATAGCAGCCTACCAGAAATAAATGTCTTGGTCGAATGAGATACTACCGGGGTTGTGGCCCAGGCCCCGCAAATGTATATATCTTGGGTTGGGAACATGTTTGCAGGTAAAGGTGCGAAATGATTTGGAAATATAATATATTTGCTAAACACAGTGATGTTGAATATTGTAAATAAGGCTCGATCATTATAGTAGAAGAGCCTCATAACAGAAAAAAAAAAGTTATTTCGCTCTAATTTTTTATCATTTAATTGAAAACTATGTATAATTACTAGTCAAAATTGATGAGACTGCCAAGTATAGTTAGTGGGAATAAAAAATTGCGGCTGTTTCAAAACGTTAAAAAAAATAATTTTTCATTCGGAGCTTCAATCGTTAAAAATACCTGCAATACAAGAAAACCTAACAGAACATTATTTAAATTAGAGTAAATTTACTCAAATGCGAGCCCTAGTAGAGCTGTTTACGTTAAAAAGTTCCCGGGATACAGTTTTTTTAAATGTAACATTTTATAAGACAAGTTCTAAAAAATTATTAGTTAGGGAATTTATTGTGGCAAATCTACATTTCAGGAATTATGAGACGTACGTATGTCTTTTAGTACACTAATTAAAGCTATTTTAATGTGGTATAAAGTTGTTTAGGACGTTTATCTTTATAGGAGTTTTTATATTATAAAATAAATTTATTTCTAGTTTATCAGACAAAATTACATATGCGAAATTCATATTCATATGCAAATATAATAAAAAAATTACTAACTCTACGAAATTAAACGCCATATTTCATAAAATGTTGCTTTTTAAAAAAGTATATCTCAAGAACTATAATGTAAATACCTCTACTGGGGCTCTTGTTTTAATGAATTTTCTTTATTTTAAATTATTTTCTATTAGGTTTTTAGTGTAGTAGTTAGTTTTAAAGATATGGAGCTAAAGAAGTAAAAAATTAAATTGTTTTTAATATTTTGGAACAGCCGCCATTTTGTATTGTCCCTAACTAACTATACTTGGCGGACTCACAATTTTGAGTGTTAACTATACGTAGTTATAGTAATAGAAAATTGGGGGGAAATTCTGACCCCGGTGACTTTTTTTTTTCCACCGGATTCTTGTACTATTAGTTATATAGCTGATTTACTGTAATAGTGGCATATCTGCCAAAAAAAAAGAACTGTTTTTTATTTTCTGTTTGTGTTTTACGGATTCTATTGACCTTGTGACATTTCTACTGGCTGTAGGAATACCTACAAAGTAGAGAAAGTAAACTCAGTCTACCATACTATCTTAGATGCACATCAAATTTTAAATAAAATTAAAACTTTTTTTTTGGTAGATACAAATTAAAGCAAAGCAGCGATGTGTGAAACATCTTTCAAGCATGAAGTATTTACTTATGTTTTTACAATTTTCACTAATAAATTTAAACTTTGGGACTCACTGAGAAAGTATTCCATTCGAAAGAAAACATTTCTGTTCTCTTTGATATTAAGACTGCTTTCGATGTCTTTTTTTGCCGCCACCCAACAAGAAAACGTTTTAAAAGGGTCCTTTTGAAGTCATCAGTCCTAAAGACAAATATGTTTTTACACAGACACCCCTATCTCATATATTTCTGCCAGATAACATTTTGATCTATCGTTTTAAAATGAAGAAGAGACAGACTCTACTGCAGCATCATAAGAAATAAAAAATAAATTTTACCTTTTAGATTATTCCTTTTTGACTAGACCTGCCATGTTTTTCTTTTTTTCATTATCATAACACTAAAAATATGAATCTCTTATTAAGAAACTATTATTTAACTGCCGTTATATTCTGATCTAGAGAATATCAAAAGGAGCTTCACAATTGGCAAATGGTGGATGTTTATAAATACGCCAGAACTAACATTACAAGAAAGATTAAACAAAAAAGAAATGCACTCAATCTACAAGAGAAACAAAGTAAAAAAAAAAATCATTGTTTCCGGTTCTTTTGCTGAAGAAATTATTATTTCTACGCTGTAATATTAGAAATCGATATTTTTGGCCGATAAAATGGAAGGCATATTGAAAATAAACCACATTAGATCCCGATGTACGCAGCTTATTAGCTTTATGGATCGGGACAATATTATTTCTACAGAAAAGTTTATGATTCAAACATTGCAGTACTATATAAACAAATATCAGGGTTAATCAAGAGTTATTCAATCCATCTATTAAATTTTTTTAAATAATTTATTTATTGTTATTTACAACGGTATACAAATATATACAACAAGTAAATTTGCTGTAGGTGACATAGTGACATGATACAAACATGTGGAGAATCTACCCACTGATAGAACTCCAATAACATTTGTAGAAGAGAAGCTCTTGAAGCCATTTTCTATTCAAACGCCTAGGAGGATATTTAGGTAATAAAGAAGAAGTTAGAAACAAGTGGATTTGGGTGGTTGAGAAGTTTATCATGGAAGGAATGGTATCTAGTTCTGGCCAAATCGGCAACATATGGAACATTGAGGTCCTGATGGATGACTTGATTTGTGACAAAGTAAGGAGCATTAAGGATTTTGGACTGTAAGAATTGGATTATTGGTCTTATAATAGTCATGTAGATCAGTCATTTGTAATTATTAAATTTAATATGTTTATTTTATTATTAATATTTTTTTTCTTTGATTCCATTCTACAATACTTATATGGCATAATATATTGTGAAAACTTTCTCAGCATATGTGAAGATTTACAAAGTCAGCTACTTCTTGGAATCTCATCAAATTTGTTAAATCGATCGTTAACGGACATTTAAATATGCTGTTTTGAATAGAATGAAGATGTTACTTTATAAA
>NW_027115892.1:2359615-2378309 GCF_000696795.3 Halyomorpha halys
TATATACATATATATAACGATCAATAACAACCAACAGATGCGTTTGGTCATGCTCAATTATTATTTCCTAGAAAAAAGTTGTTTACTCTTTATTTTGTCATATACGTGCTTTATTTTTTATTTTTTTTTTTTGCATAAATTCTTATCTGTTTTTGATAATTACATTTGTTTGGAAGAGTTATTTTTATTGCATATTCTCATTCTAAGCAGGCGTTTAAGGTATTATATCATAATATCTGTTAATTCTATATATTGACGGGGCTCACTCAACTTAATTGTCTCCTTACTTATGCCATTTTTGAGGTACTTCTGAAGGTATAAGTGTACACCAGGAGGGGTTTGTTAGTGTTTTCACGAAATTCATTTAGGAAATTTCTCATATTAGCCAGTTGTAAGGCTTCATGGAGTCTGCACGTCTATAGCGTTTCATTGAAATACCTTTTACAATTTTTCGTAACATGACATTTTGATTTTAATTCGATTTCCTGTGGATTTATCAATAAGGGAGAATAGTGCACAATATAATAAAATAAAAATACTACAAAATAATACTTTTAAAAATTAACATCTTTAAGAGCGATGATAAGTTGGAGAGTAATAGCAAATGATTTAGTCTTTATACTTTCCCTCTCACTAATTTTATTTTCTTATTGAAGTGCCCGAAAAATCTCAAAGGCTCTACCATGATATGTTACAATATTTTGTAATTTGTTTTCAACTTTATTTATTTTCAAGTGTAATAGGAGTCCTTTTCTCTTTCTGAAACTGAAACTGAAACTTGAAAAGAGAAATTTTCTGGAAAAAAACGGGATTTAGTTAGCACAAAAATGAGAAATCAACTTTCAAGTATAGGAATAAAGGAATGAATTTCATTAAACGCAGCAATAAAATTTGTATTAATCAGCTAATGACTCCCAGCTTGTAGTAAACTGTAATATTATAAAAGATGTAATCGTCTATGTGGTCAACAATACGTATTTTGGAGCAAACATGGATGTTCTGACCATCAACGATCTTTAGCTTCTAGCATCTGCTCTATTATTTTGTTTACGTAATCTATTATTTTATTACGTTCTCTGGATGCATAAAAGATCAGGTTGTCTAACGCATGACTGGAAATAATACGTTTCACCCAAGGACTTATTTATTGTTAAAAAGTCAGAGCTAATGATACTGACTCGCCTTGGATCTCGGCTAGTTCTCCCACATTAATAGTTTCTATTTTATTTATCTTATTCTTAACCTCACTTTCATTTTAGTTTTTATCGTCCATGTTTGAGTTTTTATGTCTGTATCTACAAATAACACTGCCGTAAAATTTCTTTTCCTTTGTCCCCCATACACCTAACTGTTATTTTTAGAACTATTATTTTTTTATGATGCAATTAGAATTTATTAAGAGATAATATGTTCTGTTTTTTTTTTTTTATAACTGTTCTTACCTTAATATAATGATAGTTGAGACAATGATAGTCATTTTATTCAACTGATACGTCTTTCAAGTTTTAGGTTCATATTATTTTCTGTAGGTCGTTTAAAAGATAAAAATAACATTAGAAAGCAATTGTAGTTTTAATTCATATCCAACATAATCATTGTATACAGTACTTAACCTCTCAGTAGAAGACTAAATGAAAAAAAAATGTTCTTTAAGCTCAGAGTGAAAGAATTATTTACAATACTGAAACTTCTTTATTACAGAAACAAAACAAATAAAACACTAGAAACGTGTTAAAAATGCGTTCATACACCTTGTTTCTTTATACAAACAAGACTAGGTCCAGTTAGACTTGACAGCAGAGAATTATTATTTTTTAAATGTTTAAATTATATCAAAAAATTATTTCTGTGTTTAAATACAAAAATAATTTACGCAAATAAAGCAATATTTTATCTGTATTATTCGCCCTTTGTTTATTATTATTAAGGATAGAATGATCCACCATGGAAGATTATTTATGAATAAAGTTGTGTTATGTGCCAAGAGGTCACGTTGTTATAATTTAATGACCGCATCTTCTCCCGTTGAACAGAAAACTGATATATGTTATATTGTTTAAGGACATTTCACATATTTATATTATTTGCAAATGAATTTATTGGTAAAACTTCAAAGGTTTTTAGTATAAATTTTTTAAATATTTTATGGATTTACAATAAATTGCTTCTGGGGAACTTAAATATTTATTTATTTATTATTTTAATAAAAAACTCATAAAATAAATAAAGCTATTCTTTCCAGTTACTCTGTCTACCCTTCATAAGCGTGGCATTGTACCATTCAATTAAATATTTAGCAGATGATGACCGTCAAACTTGTATGATTTGTTATCGTTTTTCTTATTGTGGCAGTGTTGCTTCACATTCATGTACATTTGATTTTAACAGATTATTCTTGTATCGTATAATACAAAACATGTATTGTTTTTCTTGAGTGTCATTGCTTGAAAAAAATTATAATAGTATTAAAAACGTTTGGTAGTAGATAATACATAACCCTGCAAAATGGGTCGAAACGTTAATTGCTAATAAATAGTTTTTCCACTATTTTTTGTATCTTCTAGACCATCATCCTACAATCAATTAAATGGTTGAACTAATCAATGTTCCTAGATGTCGTTATTATTAATTTATTTTAATATTTTTTACCCTGATTGTATTTGATACCTGAGCCCTTTTTATGACACATTAAGGTCAAACAGTAACTATAATCTTTAGTATTGCATGTTAAAGTGGAAAATGTTTATGTTAAATGGAGAAATATTTCCTTCTTTTTGCATGTTAAAAAGATATAACATTTCCCAAGGTTGATAGTTTGTTAATAGGTCTGCTAACTGATTAATGACGTCATACAACAGACCAGGTGAGCTCCACACCACTTTGGTCTGTTGTCGTTTTGATTGGTTGTGCATAATTCTTGTTTGGTTTATTTTGTTTTCCAAAAAATTCGCTAGGAGCTCATTTCCATCTAGCCCATATCATGGACTTTAAATTAGACTGCTCGCAATCCTATACTTATTGCATTTAGCATTTTAAAACTTGTACATTTAGCACAACCATAAATACTCCTAATGAAGGATTATAAATAAAATAGATCTGCTACCCGAGGCTATGAGAGCAAAGACAGATTGTCTTCTATATATCGGATTCCAGGGTACTCAGTACATTCCTTCTTCTCTCCCCTCTCCAATTTATTCTACTTATTGAATTTTTCCCTTGAACCTCCAGTTCCTGATATATCACCATTCACACGAGATCTTTATTATTTACAATCATTTTGGAACGTATTTCGTTTTAATATATTTTATAATGATGCTAATATGTACACCGAATTTCGCCTCCACACTATTTACAGTTTTGGAGATCGTTACTCTAAATTTGATTAATTAACTTATTGATCGTAAGTCACCTCTCACGTGACAACAGTACTTTGTCGCTGCGGTCTTAAGGTTACGTAAGAGGTGACAAGGCGAAACATTTCGAAACTAACTATAATTACTTAGGAAAACTTTGTTTTAAACCTCCGTAGTGGATTTATATTTGGGGCCTGGGATGGATTCATTTATGGAGACCAATCCTGATACAATTTCATGTTTTCAGATAAATATATCAGAACAATGTTTTTCCGCATGTCGTCATTAGATTTCCTGAGGTTAATATGTTACGACAATTCACTGTCAAGGAGTTATACATATGACTGTTAATGCGACTGCTAGTCCTCTGACATCATTAGCACTCATTATGCGCCGGACCCAGTCCCATATTAGGGTTATGACTGTAACTATTAAATTGTTACACCATGGTAGAGGCTAAACCTTTGGCCGCAATAATGGAAACTCTATCATATTCACTGCCTACACATGTGAACTATCACATGAACGAGATAATTATTTCACTTGTGTTACCTGTACTATAAACTATCACACCATAGCTACTACGACAGTACAATCATTACTGTAGCAGTTATACAGTTGCGCTTAAAACGTATCTCCAAGAGCGAATAAAGTTACAGATATGTTGGTAAAACGGGTATTTCGAAGGCGCTGAGTGGGTATTTATTTTTTGGATGAATCGGCAGCTCTGCTAATTACTTAAGTATCCGTAGCAAAGCAATGAACATCAATTACTTTGTTATATATCACTGCCTTATCTAAGAAAACAATAATTTGAACCTCATATATGTGTAAAATAAATAATTTCTAGGACATATGTTTTTTTACAATACTGGAATTTTTTAGCATATTTATTAGAACCTGCTAAAACCAAGTGAGAATCCCGTATAAAAAGGTAGCTTTTCCAAGTAAACCATAATGGTTCCTATTCATCCCTCTATTCTCAGTCCGCTGGTGTTCTTCAAGGTAGTATCCTTGGTCCCATCCTCTACACCGTCTACTGGCATACCAATCAATCCTAACACTATCCTCACCACGTATGCCGATGACTCATGTGTGCTCGCTGTTAATAATAACCCATTAATCGTATCCCAAAATCTACAATCCCATATCACAGCCCTCGAAGAATGGTGTCGTAATTGGAGGATTAAGATAAATTCCAACAAATCCCATCAAATCACCTTTACCCTTCTTCGTAAACATACTGACTGCCCTACAGTTTCATCTAATAATGTTACTCTTACCCCTGTCGAACTGATCCGCTACCTTGGACTACATTTGGACAAACGATTAACCTGGAATCCTCTCAGAAGACTGGAAAGACAGAAAACTGCATGCCGATTTCGACTATTACAGCACTTACTAGACAAACGGACTAAACTTCCAACACATTACAAAAGACTGATCTACATGACTGTAATAAGGCCAATCTGGACATATGGAGTTGAGCTTTGGGGCTCCACTAAACCTTCGAATTCTTCTCTTATTCAATCGTTACAATCCAAAATCCTTCGTATAATCCTCAATGCTCCTTACTTTGTCACAAATAAAATCATACATAAAGACCTTAATGTTCCCTATGTAACCGATCTAGGCCGAACCAGATATCACTTCTTCCATTATAAATTCTCTAACCACTCAAACCCCCTAGTTTCTAATTTTTCATTCTCTTCCATTCCTGACCATCCTCCGAGGCGCCTGAAAAGAAGATGGCCACGAGACCAACTAATGTAAAATGTCATTAGAGTACTACCAATGGGTAGTTTCTCTACACGCCTGTAACACTCCAATTTAACTTAGATCAGATTTACTAAATGTATTATAATGTATAGTTGTAAATACAATAAATAAATATTTAAAAAAAAGCTAGCGACTGATAAGGGTTCATTATTATATTATTTACACAAATGTTCGGGGTATTTTAAATTTAGACATTGATACAATGTTTATTCTTGTTTCGTCGTTAAATTGCCAACTTTTTTTTTCTTTTGTGCTGTTTTTTTAATATTATTTTACTATAATAAATTGATTTCAATTATCTCAAAATTACAACAAAACTGGAAGTTCAATATTTGTTTTTGTTAATCTTTTCTTGTTTTCTTCGATTAGTTAGTACTAAGTTTATCCGAAGATGAAGGTTTTCAGCTCGTTCTCATTGGCGAAGTATGGCGGGGGACCTTAGAGTGCCCCACCGGACTAGCTAAGAGAGACCCCAACTCCCGGCCCCCTGCGGAGAGGTCGTCATATGAATAAGAATGAGGAACAGGGGCTGCCATTAAATTAATTCCGATGTGCGATTAAACCTTATGTAAATGGCTGGGCTACAAGGAGCTCTCGGCACCGTTAATTGAATATCCCTTCGAGCACTCGCCAGCCCTGGCTGTATCTTCTACGGTCTAAGGCTATTCAGCAAAGGGCGTTATCTCACTCCATCAATAGTATTTATCAACAATAAGGAGAATTATATTACAGTTGGACTATGTGTTAGTATTGAATAATAGATGTTAATATATATTTTTTTAATTGACATTTTTATGACTCATAGTTTGGTTAATTACGTTTTAATTAATTTTACAAAATTAGCATATTATATTTATTATAGAAGTAGTTGCCTTAGGAGCATGGATATTATAAGGAAACTTATCTTAATAAAAAAAAGTCTATATTTTATTTAGAATAAGTTCGAGCGTCTGAACGAAATATCCTTTTTATTATCAATGCACATTCCCAAAATTGGACGTTTTGTTTTCAAATTTTTTAAAGATAATTTATTCTATCGGCTACTTCATTCATTTTTTAATTTGGTAATTGCTGAACATTAGTATTTTAAATAATCATCATTCATATGGCCGATCCAAAATCGTGTATTTTACTTTTAACTGCCTTTTCAAGAAAAATGGAGTCGTCTTGAGCAGATATTGGAAAATAACATTTTCACAAGTTTTGAAGGCTTTAATGGCAAGGCAAGGCAAATCTAATAGCCGTTTTCCAGGACTCATTTTGTGCATACCACACTTTCCAATTCTCATTCCTTTGTCAAAGTTTGTATTACCTGCCAGATATTTACTCTGGCAGGTTGCTCTCTTTAACATTTCGTTGTTTCTTTTTACTATCAGTTACCTGTGAGCCAGAATAGAGAAAGTAACTTTTGATGCAACAACAAGTTTTTACTAATTAAATTACTATTTCTTATTTTTCTTGTGGATGGCTTATTAATATTTGTTTTTTTTAAGCTTAAGATAACCTTTGCCTTAAGTGGTATATTTCAGTTGTATGGAAACGAAATACTTACGCTTTTTTCATTTCAATTTTAACAGTCAGCAAAAAAATTATATATAACAAAGTTTCTTCGAAAACCATAACTACCATCCCTATAGCTATCATGTAATAGAGGGTTCAAGGGTTGGGAGTCAGAAGGCTTGTACAGTATTATAGTATATTACACATTTTATCATAAAAGTATGTAAATGTATTTAGTTTCTTCTTCAATATTGCATTGTTTAAATCTAGTAAAATTTTTATTTGATATGATAAAACACAAAACTATCATTGTACTACAATCAAACATTTTTATTTCAAATGAAAACAAATTTATAGAGTCAGCTTCAAATCCAAATGCCACTTGGGATTCTTTTTTGAACTTTCATGCTGGTCAGAACCTATTTGGTTAAAACTTATTCGTAAAGAACTAATGAACTTATCTTGAGCGATTCATTAATGAAAAGGAAGATTCTTAACATAATCTCTTTGGTAGCTGAAGGAACTCCTATTGAATATTTATCTTCGTCATTATTCATGTTCAAGTCCTGATGATAACTTCTAGAGGCATAATTTTTGAGATGTCATTCAATAACCTTATGAACAACTGGCTTAGGTCAACAGCACAGATTCCAGTAAAAAAACGGCGTTGATCTTTTACGTGGCAACTTGAAGATAAAGTCACAATTCGCACTACCTCCAGATTCTGAGTTTCCTGAGGGTTCTTTTCCACTCTACAGGCACTTCAGACCTGATCTACTCTTCAACAACTTCCAACGAGCTGAGCTACAACATAGGGTTGTACTTCCAGTGAAGAGAAAAAAAAATGGATGTTTTTCCTCTCTATGTCATTCTTGTTTTATTAGAAACTACTGAATGAAAAAATAAATACGAGCAAAAAAATTTTAAATCGTGACTTAATTAAAAAATGAAAATATTATAACTTTTTAATCTTAAGTCGTATTAAATTCTAGATGTTATGTAAGCGTAAAGTGGTTCGGCTGTTACGAAATTTGTACCTCTGCTATTAGATTTAATTTTAAATAGCCCAATGACACCTACCTAGGTTTTTGGGTTTTAATGTATTTCTCGGGAGTTCTAATTAATCATAGATACACGATTGTTTATAATATTTATTTTCATTAATATAAGTATTTTTTTTTTTGCATTTATCAACTAAAAATTAAAAGTTTTTAAAAATCTTTTTATGTATATTTCAGGTAAGGTTTCAATTTTACCGTGTTCAACCAAAATCTAGTGGAAGGTTTTAAGGTAAATTTTGACATTTTTTTTTTATAAAATTATAATTAATTATTTCTTATTTCATGAATTCAAAATCGCATAAAAAATCATATGCCTGTTAATTAAGGTTGTATTCAGGTACTTTTTGAATTTTTTTTTCTTTCGGATCCTGAACAGTTGTGTACTATAAATTAAGCATAATGCTTATGTGAAAGGCCATTTTATGATCATTTGCTAATGATCCCTAGTAACTCCATCAGAAATTAAACTTTCAACTTGGAGACAGAGTTTTATTCGACTACAGGAAAGTATCTTAACTTGTGAAGCAGAAATATTAATAGTACTTGGAACTAATATCACTAATGATTATCCAAAATACCGTATCTTCGGCTCTCATTTCAGATTGATTATCATTATTAGTATAATTCATTTGTTCTCTTATATATTATTCGTTATAGAAATATTTATATGATTATTAAAAATTTTCTTTTTTTACCTTTTATTAATTTATCAGTTGGTTTAATAATTTAATGTTTGAAAATTACAACAACTCACCAATCTTTTATTTTAAAATTGTTCAATTAGTGAACAGAGAAACTTGTGGAATTAAAATTATGAAGATAAAGGACATGGTGGAAGGTGTGTTCAAAAGAATCAAAAATCATAAATTAATTGTTGAAAATATAGCAGATGATATTTTCTGCGACTATTCTATGTTTTTCTCTTAACCAGAAAATTAGTGTGCAAGAATATTTCTTTGATACCAAATTTAAGCAACAACTTTTATCAGCTTTAAGCTTATAAGTTTAAAAATCTGATATTTAGCTACAAATTGTAAATTAAATCTGCTATTTGTAGTTTAATTTCAAACTAATTACTTAAAATTTATTTTCTAATTTAACATAATGTGTATATCAGTGATTTGATCCAAACCGTTCCAGTTTTTGGTAAAATACAATTTTCAGGATGGGTATCCTAATATTTCTTTCATCGATTACCGCCGCTGTGAAAAACGACTTTAATAAGGACGTTGAAGAACGGTCGCTGTGTTTTTATTTTGCGGAGGTCTCACATAAAAAGAATTTATCGACCAATGAGAAGGGAGCAGCCGAATATTCTAGAATCCAATTGGGCGATTCCTATCGGTAGGGCGTAAAGTTGAAGCTTTACTGCTGGCGTATTAGACTTAGTTCTTCTGAATAAGGTGGATAAATTCAATTGCATTGTGGCTATACTCCTCCTCTGGCTGAGCACAAAATTTTTGTGCTTAGGATCCAAACTTCTTTTTATGGTTTTCATCGCTTTCTGTCATGTGTATCAATTGTTGGAACAATTAGTTTATAATTTTTCAAAAATCAATTGCAGCCCTTAATAGCTTTCACTTCTCAAATTTTAAATTTAATTATTTTATTTTCAACTTCATATAATTTAATTTAAAAAATATTATTATACTATACAACAATATTAAAATAAAATATTGTTAAACTAATTAGAAAAATATAATTTAATTCAATATCATACAATATAAATACAAATTTTAGTTTCAAAATCACCAAATAACATGGATGTACTTTCTGAGAAGTGTCTTCATTGGAAGGTCAATTTACGAAATCATACTAATCCTATGTGGAGGTTGTCAATTTACACATTTAGTAACGCATATTTCTAGCATGCTAAGAGGCATATGTAAAATTACAAAATAAGGAATAATAATTATAATAATTTTCAATATCACTCTGGCTACTTAAATACGTAAAGTAGTGTATACTATTTATTTAAGGTGATTATTATAACGAAGAATGAAAATCAGAAAGACAGTGTAGCCACTGAAAAGATTGTTCATCCTGAAATTGGGGTATGAGCCCCGAATCGTTGGTCGAAAAATATGCATGAAATAAAAACGTCAAAAGGATAGACTTTTCTCAAACATACTTAATAGGGAAAAATATTTGTTATTCTTGAAAATTTACAATTTAATTATTGAGTGAGTAGTTAAAGAAAATTAGGCATTTTTTTTGTTGTACGTATCTAATGTATAAAAATCAATATTTATTTGTTCATATTTTACGTGCAGTCACTCAGTTTATCCGATTGTGATGGCGCTTTTTGCATAATTTTTAGGATTTTTCTGGCAGGGTTATATTCCGGTTTCTCCAGAAAAAAAAGGTTCTTACCAAAATGAAGCATTTTTAGTGCGTAGCTCAGAAAGTATACATATTTTTATGGTTAGTGTCTACGAATCATTTTGTCTCTTCCTGATGTATAACAGATTCTGTTAAATAATTTTTGTTTACTAAAAATAAGACTTTTAGTAAAGTAGGGGTAGTTAACAAAATTATTTTATGAAAAAGAAAATCATATTAGTTTATAGCATTATCTGAAATCTTTAAATACCATTTTTAAAAGAAATTAAAAATTAGACAGTTTTGAATTCAGTCTGTTTGGAGGGTCTCATATAATCGTTTATAACTCCTTTACTTTTTTCCAACTTCTACGGTAATTTAACTGTTAGAAAGCTGAATATTTGCTCGTTTTACCAATATTACCGCTAGTTAGATTTAGTGCCATTATGAAGGCAAATTATTGGTTTAAAATAAATAAAATACTTTTCAAACATATTATTTTACATCTACAGTTCTAATTTGTTTGATTATATCCTTTCTGCACCTTTTGGAGTAGATTTTAGAACCCTTAACCCCTTCCAAGTTTCGTGAAGATTAGTTGAGTCTTTCGGAGCTATTTCTATATTTTTTTATTTATCAATATACTGTAACGCGAAGATGTTTGGCTTAAAAAATTTATTTTCTGATTTTTTTAGTTGCTAAAAACGAATACGAACTTTGTTCAACTCCTAATATATCGTCTAGCACACTTCGATAAAGTGATTCAGTCTTTCTAAATTGTTTCAATTCCATACTCATATTAAAGAACAGTGGAGTTATTATATAAGGACTGTTAATATTTTAGACATTACATATAGGTCAACCAGATAGACAAATAAATTGTCTCAAAGCAGAAAAAGAAATCAACTAAAGCGGACCAGTATTAACGATAATTTAGCGAATAAAAAAAAAAAGATTTCTCCTATAGAAAAAAAAAAATTATGAACAAGTTTAACTTTTTTGGCACGTAAGCTATAAATTATAATTTTTCACAGTCATGACATACCAATCGGTTTTTTTTCATAATTGATTATTCTTTGTGTGGTGAAATAAATGTGTGGTTAAATTAACTGCAAAACATAAAAAAAAATAATCATTGCATGTGGACAATTATTAGCGAAGAAACAGCCTATCAAACTTATCAAAAATTAGTTATTAGTGATTATATCAAAAACCCATATTATAAAAAATAAATATGTAGTACTTAGGCAGGTTCTTTTTTTAATTATGATTATTTTATTTATTATAAATTGAAAGCGGTACACCATTGAAAGCTAAATGCTCTTTTAACCTACACTAACATGGTTTAGACTTAATACACATATAAGGGCGAAATATTGGTTTCAAATGAAGAAATACGTTTTATTTTATATCTCCTGTTATAATTTGTTTAATTAGATCCGATTCCTCCTATAGAGCAGTTTATAGGACCCTTAACCACTTCTAAGTTTTGTGTAGATTGGATAGAGGCACGTTGAAGTTATTTCTATTTTTTACCATATATTTTTATTATATACTGTTATATAAGATAAATGTTTTAAAAAAGTGAGCCTTTAAGTAATTATCAGGAATACCTTTTATTTAGATCAATAAAGGGTTTATTCATACTTGTATTTAAAAATGCATTTGATCCAAACTTTTTTTTTTGTCTAAATCTTATTAAGGAGTCAATTATATAGTTATTAGAATGAGAAATATATTGTTCTGCGAACTATAGGTTACTATACAATAACAGTTTTAGTTAAAAACTGGACAACAAATATTTGATTTGTAGCTCCGTATATTCGGTTTGCTAATTTTGTGAACTTCAGCTTATTTTTTAATTAAGTTAAAAAAAAAAGTTACATTTTCGAAATACGAACTATGTTTTCTTGTAAGTCGTGAACCTCCGATTGTAGACACCATAGGTTTTGAATGGACCATGATGTCGGTAACCATTTCCTTGCCTTTGCTATATCGAAATATGGACCTCTGTATATATCTTATTAGAGATTTTATACGATAACTAATACACAGAATGTCAGTTAAGCCACCTGCAAAATATTTTTTGATGTATATTATATAAATAATAAACATAAAAAAAAAATATATTCTTAAATAAAAAAAAATAAAGCTCAGTGGAGAAGGGAAGATCCTCTTAAGTATACTTTTTGTGAATCAGCTGCTTTACATGAAACCGACCTTATGTTTTATGCATGGTTTTAAGGATTATTGAAAGAAAGGGGCTTTTGTTGGACAAATCGACAAGGAAAACGTAAGAAGATTTTCCTTTACTTTAAATAAACTTTGGACTTTCTGGTTCTGATTTGAACATATTAACCAATAAAAAAACATATTTTGCATATATATTTTTTTCTAATTAACATACTTATGATATGATAATTAATAATTAGTCAAAGAACAATAACAACTAATTAATATGAGGAACTGGGCCTTATACTTTTTCCTTTGGATTTTTTTTTTATTTTACCATTTATTTGGTCGTGAATGTATTTGATCCGCTTTATATTGGCGTTAGCACAAAATTATTAATAGTGCACAATTCACTCGGCTATGTAGTAAATATCTTTTGCTAGCCCAAGATTGAGCCGTAATTCACAATGGTTGAGCACTTTTCGGATTTATAGCTGCGAGGTAATCTTCAGGAGCTGCTGATGAAGACTTGCCAGGTGGAACAAATCTCACGCCAGCAACTCAACCCTCTGGGAGTCTTTGCCTCACTCGGATTTAATGGCCCTTCTCATATTTATTTAAAATTTAATATAAATAGTATTTCACTAAACTCTTTTGGAATGATCTAACACATCTTCTTTACTGAGTAAGATGGATTTCCTTATTTTTCAAATTTTATTCTGTTAATAAAAAAATATATTCCTGTTCAATGTACATCTATGCATCGCTCATCTCACTAATCACATCAACTCTTATGCAGTTTAATGAAGACATGAAGTCTATTTTCATATGTTTTATCTTATATTTAAATTATAAAAACCTGTTACTCAAAAATGCTCAGTTGCATTCCTCTGTTAATCAAATTAAACTTAAATCAATCTCTTAATCAAATTAAATTTAAACCAAGGGAAACCGCCGTATTGCACATCAATTCTCCTAGTTTCAGATAATATTTCTACATAAGTAATTCAAAGTGTTATAAAACTACTTATTTCAAATTTTCAGTAGCTTAGTTAAATATACCAGATAATAATATGAAATTTTATTCTGTTTTAGTGATTTCATTAATAATAAAAAAACCAATAAACCCATATTGGTCTTAACCTAAAGTATTTTCTTGTCTATATTTTAGTTTTGTAAAATTCTTTATTTTATTGTTTTATAATTTCCTTTTTTTATATTATATCTTTCATATTTTTTCCCCTTATTTACCAATTAATTCATTTGAATACCTATTTGTTTCTCTATAATATTTCTTATATACATATATATGTGTGTGTTTTATAAGTATATATATATATACTACTTTTTAGAATCTAGAATCTATTGTATATATGTCATCATGCTAATATAAGGTTGTTTTTTTCATTTTTAAGCCCCATAGGTGTGTAGGGTTTGATATAAGGGGGTTAGTAAGAATGCATGAAATCTCTTGTACTGCATTTGAAATGCATTTTAAGAGAGGTAAGGAAATGATGTAGATTGTGTCTGCTGTCTGATATATGGTATTTTATCATTTATTAATCAATAATACTCGTAGAATTTGCACAAGTAAGATATTCTTTATTATTTTATTTTTTATTATATATATTGCAGTTGTGGAAAAAGAATCGTCATCATATGCATATTTTTGTACGGTCCCAATTCTGTTTGAAAAGTGGTAACTTATAGGTTATGCATATATCTCAAAAATTTTATAGATCTGCACTATAATAAAACAGTTTAATTTAGATATTTCTCGGAGTAAAAGCTGGGGGATATTACCCAAATTAATTATTATGCTGGTAAGCTGGTTTAAATAAAGAATTACTTATAATTTGCTGGTAATGAGTGGACTGTATAATACGTTGATATCATATGCTTTTAAAATAAAATACCTCTATTCTCTCTTTATAAGTTTTCTGAAACTATTAGCTGTACGGTTTGAACAAAATAGTTACAATATGGTTAGTTTGTTAGTGATAGTTTTGGTTTCATTACATTAATTGATTTAAAAATTACATTTTACTTGTTTGATATTCTTGAGGCTTGAAGGTTGGTTCTAGTGTGAATGTAAAGATGAAATAAGGGTTCCCTCTTAGTTCTTTCTCCTCATCCTCCTGCCGCCGCCGCCGCCTCTCTCGCCTGAGTGTAAGGTTTTACTCCCTCATCATTATTATCAGAAGGGACCTTGAAGAATTCTGTCCTCTTTTTGTCCTGTCCAGGTCAAGATGGCTACTCAATTGGCTCTAACCCCTTTGTTTTGGGGACCAAGATGTCTGCCCAGGCTTCCTACCACTTATCTTTGCCACTAGATGGCATAATGAATTTCAGTTCAGAAGTGAGGGGGCGCCTTACTTAAACAAAAACATTGTACTATTTTTGTTTAGAATTAAAATTCATAAGTTAAAAATAATACGGTAAATGTAATATGATAAACCCATGAAGTGATACAAGGAACTTTATTTTTTATCTAGTCTGTAATCAAAAAATATTCAGAAATTAAAGAAAATTAAGGTTTATATTGGATAAAAAAAATTTGATTATTAATCATCAAGGTGAATATCATGAACTGATAAAATGATAGCAGTAATTATCATGGGTGGTCAATGTAAACATGTTTTGCTGTCTTCGGCAGAGAATTATATAAAATTTAAAGTAGTTACTTTCCGCAATAGTATTGATTTTTATAATAGAAAATTATAAATCTAAAGTTTCCACAGATTTTTAGATTAATATAATTTTTTTTTATAGTTTCTTTATTTATTAAAAAACAAATTGTGTGTGTGGCAATTCGTAACTTTTTGTTTATTTTTCTTTAAGTTTGAATTATACTCTTTATATTTTAATCAATACATTGTTTTATTTCAAATTTATCAATTTTAAACAATAAATTAAATGAGGAATAACTAAAAAAATCGTAAAATATTGGCGTACATGGACATATCTGAGAAATTTAGTTCAAACATAAAAGATGTGCAATAAAAACATACATTTAACCCCTCCCCCTCCAGAAAAAAAATTGTGAAAAATCCCAAAACACAAATCAAATCTCAAGGCACAAAGCTCTGTGGGTTTTGCTTTATTTAAATGTTTTTTCCATAATTTGAATTCTTGTCCAGGTTTGGTGGAATTTAAATCTAGAAGTCAAAAGATGCAATTGCACGTAAATCCGGTCTCTGATAATGAGTGTTGAAGAATCTCATACACATTACGACATAACTTTTAAACTCACCCGTTCATTACGACGTTCGATTTTTGTATATTTTGGGATAAAAATTTAATTATTATTGTTTTACTCCAATGAAGGTTATAAAAAAAAAAGCCAACAAAAATATATTAATGTAACTTTTTCTATTTATTGCTTTTTATCATTCATTTTAACTTAATAATTTCGTTCTCGTTCTACAAAATCTTGTTTTACTATTATGGTTATGAATATTTTTATGATAACTTTTAAAGATTCGTTCTTAACCGTTAGAAAGATAAGAAGCCCCTTCATTGCTGGAAGATTCAGACACCGAGACGGCTATTGCGTAATATTTTGGTCCATATCCTTCCAGCCCGTGTAATTGTTCTCTAATGACCCTTATCTTTTTTATTTCCCTATTCAATTTTTATGATACTGACAATCTTGTACCGTTTATTTTGAGATAATTGTGACAATCTTTGCTGTACACATTGTTATATTTGTTTCTAATTATCGAAGAAATAATTTTTAATCAATTGGTTGTATTTTAGATTTTGAAAGCACTGGAAAAGAGACCATTACAAAAAAAAATCAACCAAAAATTTAATTACATCAATAGCATATACTATTAAACATAAATATATACTACCAACAAAAAATTTATCAGCAATTTGAATTATCTGTTGGTACGTTTTCTGTATTCAGTTCTCCACCATTTAAAAAAATCTATCGAAAGTTTAGTATAATAATATCCTAGATGTATATAATTATTCGTGTCATGTATTTTAAGATATTTTTTAACAATTAATTTTTGTATTTTATCACTTAAGCAACGTGATTAAGCAGAAGAAGGCATGTTTACAAACTCATGGATATCTGGAACATTGTAAACTAGCCAATGATAAGTTTTATCTATTTACAAGCTAAAAGTATTATTAGATTATTAAAGTAACAATTTTTATTTTTATATCAAAAGTTATTACCTAATAGTTTGAACAAATTGACACAATATTTTCGAATTATCCAAGAAGAGAATAAATATGTGTATTAAAACATTTAATTTTTTTTTCTTAGGGTAATTATGATCTTTAAATGAATTATTAATTATTGGGGATTTATATTCTATTACATATCATAATTGAACTTGAGATTAAGATAAAATTTTATATGGCTATATAATTAAAATATTGATATAAAAACATGTATATTTTGAGCTGATATTGATCTAAAAATTTACAGTATCTCACTGAATAAATTTAGTCAGGAAACTTGAAAAGCCGTTTACGTTTCATAGCTACAAAATAAAATATGATACTAAATAAATTCAAACTTTATTCAAAAAAACCATGGGAAAACTAAAACAACTACATTTTCGGATAAATGATTGTAATTCTATAAATTTCATATATAAAATTTCATATATAGATACAGATATGTCAAAGTAAACACATCAGATAAGAGAGATTAAAATCGAATGTCATTGTATTACTCTAATTTGTAATCATTTGAACGCTGATTGAACAAATGATATTTGCACTGGAATTATCCTTATGAAGTAGTCAATTCAAAAAAAGTATAACATAAATATTTTCTTTCATAAAAATTAGTACACCCCTCAGCCACTTCGCTGAGTGTATTGCTGGATGGTATAACCACGACGCCGATTTCGATTAGCTGTGCGGGATTGCAGCTCATTGAACGGTAGGAGCTTTTTTCTTCGCCTTGTCCCATTGAGGCCATTAGATCTTACAATAATTTTGCTTTTCTCATTAAAATTTCTCTTTTATGTTATTCAAGTTCAAATATTTTAATAATTTTTTTAGTAGGTTTGAGTTAACATGGCCTAATAATAGTTGTGAAAAAATTTGTTGGCCAGCAAAAAATAAAATTAAAATTTAATATCTATTAATTATTTTTTATCAAGAGATATAATGATTTCAATATATGATAAGAGGTTAAAAAATAAAAATAATTGTTATATAAAAAATTGGTGAATTTTTTATTACTATTTTTAAATGTGCAGTACATTTTCGTTATATGCATTTGAGTTAAATTATATTTAATTCTGATATTTTGTTTTTAGTGATAATTTATAATCTTAAAATGTATGATATGGATTAATCTGTTATTGTAGATTTTGACAACCAGCTAAGAAAGCTCGAAATGTCCATTAAAATAAATATTAGTATATAGGGTCTCATACTCCATAAAATATCAATGTTCAAATAAAAATATAAAAATACAATGATGAAGGTTAGTAATTGTGAAATAAATAGTATGTTTATTTTGTCAAATTTATTTATTTAAAACATGCAACAAATACAAATATTTAAGACTTAATTCGCTTATAGAAAATATGTAGAAGGGAATATATATGTTTTATTCAGTTTTTCAAAGTGTTAAGGCGTAATAGTGTTTGTAAGTTAAAAATTGTTATTCGTTCTAAAATCAGAATTAATAAGTATCAAATTAAATTTTTATAGATTCATATTTTTTTAACATAACAAGCACCTCCATCCACTCATTTCTTATGTTATTTGGCATGTTCTTAAGAGTTGAATATATTAATTAATGTCATTTAGTTTGAAATAAAATCTATATTAGTGTATTTACATTTCTGTTTATGAAAATCTATTTATCAGTATCAACAGTATGCTTTGAATAATTTACTATACCTCAGATTGTAGAATTAGTGGTGTTTTATTTGAAATATAATTAATTCTCTTGTTTAATTTAAATTTAAGTCAGTCAAAAAGTATATACAGAAACCTGTTGTCGACAATAGGTTCCAAACTGACCAACCTATTCATAGCACAAGTTTTAGACAAACAGGACATAGATTCGAATTTTATACACCTAAAATCATTCATGTGGAAAAAAAAATACTTAAAAAAAATGGTCTCCTTAGAAAATTTAAGAATCGGACTGATCACAAAATATCATATGTACAAAATTTAAATTAGTGTTACTCAAACACCCTAAACACATATGCCTTGATTAAAAATACTAATTATAAATTGACAAAATGCAAAAGAGAAGTAACATATTGACTGCCTGCTAGAAAAAACAGTTACGTTTTGGAGAAACAAAAAAAAAATCACCTTCTCCATTTCACCCCTATTCGATTCTGTCCCAAACCTGAAGTTACTTGTATCACAGCAATGTACAACACACTGTAATAGATAATTGTAAATAATGTTTATAGTTATTATTCTTAGATTATACTCAGAATTTTGTATTTTTTTTAATAATAAGTTTATCCGTTATTATTTTTAAAAGAACTATTTAGACCATTTAAT
>NW_027115892.1:2378359-2387836 GCF_000696795.3 Halyomorpha halys
ATGTTTTAAAATATCGTTGCTTACAATACATTACCCAAAAAACATCGATGTTCTTGAACATCCATTTGAGTAACATAAGGTCTGTTCCAACGATCACTTATTCTACGGCCTGTCAGAAGTGCTTTTTGAAACTAAGAATCCGACATCGACTACAAAATATTCGTATGGTTGATAGGTGAGAGCTGTTCCGAAAATGCTTTAAGCCCTTTCTCAAATCTGTCAAGTTCTAAATTAGGTCCCTAAAATCTTCAAAGAAGGCTGCTACAAAGACAGGGCTTGTTAACTTAATTTGACCAAAAAGCTCTGCCAGCTTTGGTTCTGACTGAGGAAGTCTTTAGGAAGTTGAGTGGCTGATTAAAACTATTCCAAGCGAGTCTCGAACCAGTTTTCTTCAAACTCGATTCAACAATTACTACTCAACTTTCAAGAGTTAGACGAGTTTGAGGATTCTTCAACAACTACTAATACATTTACATTATCTGATGGGTCACGATTAACTTCTAGTTCACTCTCATGTATTTAGATTCTAACAAACTTTTACATCAAAAGATATATGCTTTGTTTATTATCTATTTATTAATTATTTCTGTTAAATAGTAGAATAAAAATAGCAGTTCTCATTGTATACAAGCGATGTGTAACAATAGATTTGTATAGAAGTTGTACATTATCCGAAAATGTATCCTACTTACTGACTTACGCTGGCCACCTAATTAAAGATTTTTGAATCCGTTTTGGGGAAATTATAAAAGAAGATGACAAAGATGCATGATAAAAACAGCAGTGGTCAGTCTGACGTTTGTGTAGTTCCTCAACTTCTAAGTTTCATTTCAATAGTTTTAGTTAATATTCAGAAAAATGATAAATAATAAAGTTTAAGTAATAAAATAATTTCGATTCTTTCTTGGCCCTCCGTCATTCAATATGGGCTATGACATATATGAAATGTTCAGTTTCAACCTACTTATTTTATTTTTTTATCTGTCAGTTAAATTTATGGGGCGACGGTAACAGCGTAGTAGCACGCCTATCTAGCAACCCAAAGGTTGTGAGTTCGAGCCCCGGTCCTAATCGGGATTTTATGAAGCACACAATTACATGATTATATACTTATTTCCGTATCGCGCGAGACCTTGGACCTCCACAGTAATTCGTGACAGAGGAATCTCTTTTTTCCCCCTTAGTTCTTTCTCTCTCTTCAACTACTTAAACATGATTGAATCTTTTCAATTTTATGTTTTTGTTTTCAACGAAGGAGCTTTGAACCGCTGATCCACAGCACTATAGGTAAGGATCGGGAGGTATTTTGAGTTATGTGGAACTCGTTTAACCTCTTCAGTTTTTACACCGACTATGCTGCTGCAGTTCTGGTAAGTTCACTTGGTTTTTCTCTGAGTTACTGGAATCCTATTTCTATGTGGAATCTGCTGACAATAGGTCAATAAGAATAAAATTGTTGTCATGCTTATAACCGTGCACCGTGGAATATGATATATTTAATATCATTCCATAGCAGAAGAGAATCTTGTGTTTTCATATGATTTCATATAATCAATAAAATATAAGATATATTCAATTTTATCCGTTTCATAATAATCTGTTGTAGTTGAAAAAAATAAAGAAAGAAAGAAAAACCTTTAAATTAATTTCGGTTTTTATTCATTGGTTTTTAATAATATTTTCATTAATTTGTTTCACCATTTTCTATCTTACATTTTTTTCTTACAAAATCAAAACTCGATAGTGCTTAATTCATTTTTTTGTATCAAGGATGTTTAGTGGATTCTAGTTTCATCATCAAATGAAGCAATATTAATATGTTAATTTATGATCTGAAGAAAGAATACGAAGATAAAGGTATATTGTATTATTAATTATTAATAAAAAGGCCGCACTTACGTGCAGAAATATTTTTATTTTATACTCATTTAAATATAACAGTTTTGGACTGTTAAATAATTTAAGATGTGAGGTAAGTTCATGTTTGACGGTGCTTACAAACAAAAATATAAGTGAAAAAGTTCATAATATTTTTTTTCTAATATCTCGAGTAATACCCTACATATTTTTTTATCAAAAAGGATTGAGTACCATAGGATCACTGATCCTTAAAAAGTTTCTAACAATTATTTCCCATAAAATAATAACCCCTCACGGGGAAAGTATCTCAATTTCATGCGAATGAGTTTATACACATCGCGGCGGTTGCAGGAGTTTAGCGAGAGAACACAGTTAGAACGAGAAGGCCATTACATGGAGGAAGAATCGTTACCAGAGTACAGAAAGGATAAAGGTTCAGGATGCAAAAAATCCGCTGGATGGAAAAATGGGGGTTGCAGAGATTGGATAAAATAAGCTGGAGGAGTGAATAGTCACGGATTCAGATAAAGAATACCATTGAGGGGTTGCTGTAGTATTTTTCAGCGTGGTTTAGAATTATAATTCACAACTCACGTCTTTTGTTCGTTTTATTTAAATACTTTTTATTATGGAAGAAACTTAGTCGACTAAAATCTATTTAATTGTAACAAACGTTTCACCCCATTTTGCTGGGCTTCATCTGGGCTTGTAGTTTAAGATTGATATATTACTGATATACGCTGTTTACCGATAAATAGTATTTTTACTACTTTTTACCTATATTAACCACTAGAGATGCGACATCGATAAAATAACATCGATGTTTTAAAACATCGATGTTTTTTTTAAACCATTTCAGTAACATTAAGACAACGCATGCTCCGGCCAGTCAGAAGTGCTTTTTCAATCAACCAATAGGACATGGACTCCAAAAAACATCGATGTTTTAAAATATCGTTGCTTACAATACATTACCCAAAAAACATCGATGTTCTTGAACATCCATTTGAGTAACATAAGGTCTGTTCCAACGATCACTTATTCTACGGCCTGTCAGAAGTGCTTTTTGAAACTAAGAATCCGACATCGACTACAAAAAGCATCGATGTTTTTCTAGTCGTAATTTATCTTTATTACGTCGTTAGCGTGATGGTTGGAGGTCCTTTTTTATCCCACCATATTGTTGATAGGAAATTCTTTATACTGTAAATTTTTTGTTTTCATTTAGTTAATTTTGGAAAAAAAAAAAAAAGAAATATTGGAAACGTAAAACATCGAAAGTATAACATCGATGTTAAAAAACCATCGGCTCAAAAATATCGATGTTAAAAACATCGACATCGATGTCGCATCCCTATTAACCACCACCCGGACTGTCTTCAATGACATACGGTCAACTATTAATATTCTAATATTATTATTTTTGTTGTATATAACTCACAGTTAAAAACTTTGATTGTCCACTTTCATTCGAACAAAGCAATATTTGTTTTTCAATTTTGTAAGAGAAGTGTTTAATTAATATGTGATTTTCATATCAAATATTTGAACAGGAAAGATCTTCTTAATTCTACAAAATGCATATTTTTTTATTTGCGTACGCTCTCATGAATTTATTTTTTAAATGAATAAATTCTTTAAAAATTAAGAATGAATTAAAAAAAATTCTTTATTTAAATAAAATGAAGTAAATAAAAATCAAATCCAGGTTATCAACGGAAATTAACATTTTGGTTCTCCCTGTCCAAATAATCAGGTTTGTGTTCAGCCTACAAAAAAGTAAACATAGCACGAAACTGAAATTCCTTATGAAATGTGATGCCTGGGGTGTAACGGCTACTTTTCACTAAAATTAACTTCCCGGTTTAAGTTTCGCTTTTTATCGTATATTTTACACTATTTTTTTCATATATTTTTTCATTCTTGAAAACTGCACTAAAAAGTTTGATTAACCTCGTTATTTAAATGTAAAATTAAATAGTATTTAATGTCAGTTGGGTCTAATCCTCATTAAAGTAGTTAGACACGGCTTACACAGAATACTTTCTAAGTATCTTTCTTAAAGATAAATTTTAATTGGTAATTAATTTTTAATTTCATTATTCAAAGGATTTAGCTACCTTATATTATGAGTATCAATAAAAAATAAATTAATATAAACTGTGAAAGTACTTTTTAATTAACTATCTAAAGAAGAAAAATAAAAAAATTTCCCTAGATGAAAACAAATTTCTTTTACTTAAAGTCCTCCTTATCAAATTTGTAAGATTTGAATAACGTTATATCACAAACCATCACTTTACTATCAAGGGTTCGATAAATGGAAAATCAATTTAATTATTTACATAAGCCAAATATAGAATTTATTTGAACCTAAATTTATTAGAAATATTAAATCTTGGCTTCGATGTTTCAGTGACAATACAATATTAAGGATTCCTTTATTAAAATATAATACAAAATTTTGAATTATTTGTGGTTATAAATGTATTTATTAAGGATCTAGCCAGCTAGTTTTGATTTAAAGTATTTCATTGTTTTATAATGATTTAAAGATAATTTTGGCAGCATATTAATTGATCAATCTTCAATTACTTGACAAACTATACTTATCATAAACTAGTCGTCTTTTACATGCACAAAAATACTTAATGTTCTGAAATTAATAATGAACATTATTAAATTAAAGTATTGAGTCTTTATAATTATTCAATGAGTCTTTATAAGCTATTATAGTTTATTAAGTTTCTTAGTTCAAACAAGAAAATCATTTTTACACTTTTGATATCATGATGAATTTAATTTATTTATTTATAGTAGATATTTGGATACGGTAAATGTGTTTATAAGTTGTTGTATTAGTTGCTGAATTGTGTATGGACTGCTGGTCATGTGCCATCTGCATAGTCATCGAATCTTTAGCATTGATTCCTTTGTAATAAATTACGAAATTGAAAATTTGACATATATTTTATTTTCATAAGTATTTAAGTTCTCTTATAATTCTCTTCACTTTTGTAAAAACGAACATTGGGTGGAAGCTATGTTAAGTAAAAAATCTCTCATGATTTTTCTTAAAAACTTGTTGGTAAAATCTTTACTTTACTTATTTGTTATACTTGATGCTTGGCTGAGCTTTGAGATATTTTTGGTCCAATTATTTAAACTTCATAAAAATTGAAGATAAGCTTTCATTCTAAATGTGCAAGATGTTTTTAAATGACTTCGTTTCCTGGTATCAATGTAATCATTGAGATTATAAATCTACATTCCATGTGACCAATATTATTTTTATGAAAACTGAATAATAGTGAAATTAAAATTTTGTAACCAAAATATAAAAATGATATAGTGTATGTGAATATTTAATTTTATCTAAATACAGTAATTAATATGAAACTTTTAATTATGTTCATATAATGTATATAAATGTTCAAATTTTGCGATAGTGAAGGGTAACCGGGCTTAGTATTTTATAAAATAATCGGCGTAGGGCACAATTTCAGCGATTTTTTAATTTTAATAATTGTATTATAGATTAGTAGTTTTAAAAAGCAAAAAAAAAAGATTATTGATTTAATGATTTAAAGCAATCTTTTAACTCATAAAACTTCTAATAGTTAGCAAATGGATCAGATTTTAAAATTTACTAAAAAAAAATTTTTTACAATATATATTTGAATAAGTGTCACAGTATATGCTTGCTGTTTTTAAGAAAGTTTTGTTTCAGGATTCATATATTTATCTCTCATAAAACTATTTTCAGAATGTTACCAAAAACCATTACTTGATTATCCTAACTTGTATAGGCTCTTTGTCGTGAAACTTTCTTAAATTGTCTTTTTAATCGCAGCTAAAGAAAAGCAAACGCAATGCGCACCATTTAACAAGAACCAGCAGAACTAATTGCGCTACCGTCTAGGATAATTCCTTCTCGTTGCAGTACTTTTTCGGACCATTATGTTTAAGCTGCAGTCTATTATACACTCATTTCGCCTAGTACCGACTATCCAAACATCCTCTCTCTGAGTAAGTGTAAGTTCTTCTGAATATAATTAGCTAATTATTAAAAATTTACAAAACAAATATTTAAAACACCTGTTACAATTGATCTTCATGTATAAAGCAGTCTTTGTTATCCTTCCTACACCCTGAACATCTAACCTGCAACGTTTGTCCTTAAGTTATCTCTAACTGTGAAAGACACCATGACAAGTGCTAGTTGGGACCATAGCGGGAAAAAAATGAATATTTAGTTGAGCCAACCGAACGAAACAAAAATGACTCCTCCTTTCTGTCAACAATGTATTTTTGTTTTCATGATAGCGGTAATGTTTGAATTCGATGGCTTACTACATAGTGGTGGAAAGTACATTTCTACTAAATTTAGAAAAAATAAATAAAAGTTTTCTCTTTTAAGGAAAGTTACCACTTTTCAATTTTTTTTTAAACATATTTAGGTATTAAATCTAATTCATTCTTCCCGCATCCAATCGTTACAATCCAAAATCCTTGATGCTCCTTACGTCACAAATAAACTCAATCACAAAGACCTTAACATCCCAGTCGTTGCAGATTTAACCCAAAACAGATATGCGTCTTTTCATCCCAAACTCCTTAACCATCCTAACCCATTAATTCTTAATCTTTCATCCTTAACAATCCCTGATAATCCTCCGAGGCATCTGAAAAGAAGATGGCCACGGGACCTTCTAATTTAAATTAATGTTTGAAGTACCACCAATGGGTGGTTCCTTCCCAAGATTTTCAAGTGTATATGAAACATACTACATATTTACCTATTGTATTATTTTGTACAGTTGTAAATTATATTAAAGAAGTAATTTAAAAAAAAAAATCTAATTCTGTCCAGTCAAAAAATTAATTAAAATTTTGTAATTTTTCTAAAAGAGAGAACCTTAATTGTATTCTTCTTAAAGTTAGTGAAAATATATTTAGGACCACTGTGAAGGAAGCCATTGATATATTGTTTCATTTGATGGGTTTCGTTCTTCTTATAGACTTACACCACTGATTCTCAACAACCTTTATTTTTTCTTACTTTATCTGACCAATCATCGATATTATAATCTTTATTTGAAACTAACATCAATCAAGCAATAAATTTAAATAAATATATATCATTGTTTGTACTGAAAATTTCTTTCTTCATATGAGCATATTTATTTCTGATATAAATAATAAAGATACCTCTGGTGAAATTTTAACCTATTAAAATAAAAATTAATCTCGTCTTTATATACTTTTTAATGAAGAAAGTAAAACATTAAACATATTGCTGTACAATCTTGCCATAAAACACATTTACCTAGTTACCTAGTGCACACTGTAGTCGCCTCTGAAGCTTCGGTACATAAATAAGGATAATGGACCTTCGGAGGACACAAGACTACCCATGGGTACAGTAAGCTGTACCTCTGGGACTGTAAGGGTACAATACTGTAAGATCCATGGATTAGTGGTCCAGCGAGCTGGGGATAGATATATGGGTGTGTAGTCTGGTCATTGTGGGTGGAGTCTTTGGAGACTTACTAGGAAAGGAGAGATATCTTTACGATAGCATTTCGATGAAAAATATTTCTCTCAATTAAACTATGTAATAATCCTTTAGCTATATATGAAATATATATTTGAAGTATTTTGATTGTGAAAAATTTCAAATCGGAGTTTTCAAGGGAAATACACGTTTCCAACACACGTAATAAATCCAAATAAACTAGTCTTAAAAAATGGTCTGTGTTTATGAGAAAGGCCTAGCTCAAAAATGAAAATTAATTCGAAACTGAAAGTACATATTTAGAGTGTGTAAACATGTAGCAACTTTCTGGGTGACACGGTTGTTAAATGTTGCTATGTGTTATCAATTTGACAACTTTGCCCCATTTTTTGAACTCAGAACGGACTATTTTGATTAAACCATTTTACATCATAGGGAAATTCAATGGTACAGTGAATATAAATAATGGTATATATGGTATATTATATACGGTAAATTCTCGTAGAAATTGGCTTACGTAAGTGTTTCTATGTGTTATCGATTTGACAATTTTTACCCATTTTTCGAACACAGAACGGACTACTTTGATTAAACTTTTTATATCATTGTGAAATTCAATGGTGTATTGAATATAAATAATGATATAAATGGTATATTGTGTATGGTAAGTTCAATTGAATATATATTGTTATATTTAACAAGATAGTGTCATTGAAATAGTTTCATTTATAATATATGCTGTGTTTTCAATTTTATAATAAACAATCTCTCATTGTTCGTAAAAACAAAAAAAAAAACAAATCTCTTAAAGAATTTAATAATTAACTTAAGGAGCAATATTTTTTCAGGTTGGCCCAAATTTCTAAAAATAAGAGAACATACATAATTGTATATTATACAGTAAGGCATCAAAAGATTTTAAAAACATATATGTGTCCTATTAAGTCGTAGACAGTCATAAAATTACTGAAATCGCATGAACTGAATTTATTCATAAATGGCTTTGTATTTCCACAGTTGTTATGTTGTTAGACACTTTTTACTTTTACTCGTCTATATATTAAAGGAATTAATTTAACCTAAAATAAGGAGGTATTGTTTAAGTGAAAGTTGAATGATGTGCGCGGCGTACCAAAATTTATTATTTTAAAATATTAAAATTTTAGACTTATGAATTATTTTCAAGAAATTACCTAATTGAGATTTTATGTAGCTTTTCACTATTACCACTTACATATACCTACTTCACCTACACTTTATAGGTGTTGCACTTCTTATGTATTCACATTGCCACCTCTACCGTGTACTAATGCGGCCTCAGTTGCCTTGTTCTAATATACCCCGTATCCTCCGGTACATCGGCAATTCGTCAAACAGTCCTGTCGGCGGTAGTTCTCTATTGTACCCCAGGGAGGACTCTGTCTTGGTGGCGCGGCATCCCCTGGGGACAAATACACCATAACTAATTTACACGATTCAGTCTGTCTGTGCTAATGCAATTTATTGTCCCGACCGGTGTCGGGTTTGTCCTGTCCAATTGCCTGCACTGTTTTGCCGCTGTTTTCGACAAGCTTAAAAAATATTATGAAAATTTGATTTTGGTGGTGATGATATTTCTCTGTTTTTTTTATTGGTATAGTAAATATTGATATATTGACAATTAAATCAATAAAATAAAATTTAAAAAAAAAGATGGGCTTAGTGATTAGTTTTTTTTAAATTTATAAGTGTTCCTATTTTTTAATCACGTATTTATTCTATGAGTCAGTATAATCTTCATCCTGAACGTTTTGTTTACAAGAAGATTAAAATATTATCTCCTAGAGATCATCTTACACATTTATTGTTGTTGATACGGAAACAAAATCTTTATTCAAAAAAGTTGTGCTGCCCAACTTAATTGGGTTGCAAAATCCACAGCATACTTATAATTAGTCCGACAATTTTTTAATTCATATAATGTATAGGCCTAGTGCAATAAATTAATAATATATAATAGCAATAAATACTTTTATTTTTTATTTTTAAATTTTCATTTTTTTTTTCTGATATTCATTTTTGCTCATTATTTATCTATAAATCTAATTATAATATCTCCT
>NW_027115892.1:2388076-2390560 GCF_000696795.3 Halyomorpha halys
AAAAAGTTATAAATAATAAAAATATATACAAAAAAAAATGTCATTGTTATATTTTTGTTTTCTGTTCTGCCTCTTGGACATAATAATAAATATTTTATCCCTTGCTCAGGATCTACAATTTAGCAAGCATTATTTTAGTAAAATAGGCTCTAACTGCTTACAATCAACAGACAAATTTCCAATTGTACAATATAAACAAGTCGATTTAATTTTTTTTTTAATTTACCTTATTTGTCTCAATATTGTTTGATGGGTCACAAATATTAGAATACAAAATACACTTGTGCAGCTTGATATATTATTATTTTTATGTTTATTTATTTATATATATTATTAATGTTGGTTCGGGTGGTCAATGATCTACAAGGTAAAATTAGTGATACTTTAAAGATGAAATATAAAATAAGAATAATATATTTCAATAAAAATCTCATTTCTATTTTTCTGTTTCAGGTAAGAACCGATTTCATTGCATTCTTTCCACAATGATAGGCCGTGAGTATAACCAAACAAAAATATGTAAAATATAAAATATAAAAATGCTATGTCAAACTTTCTCCTGCTGGCAGACAAAGGACCGACAACTTTTCCCCACCCTATTGTTCTATTCTACCTTTAAGGAAGTGACAGTGATGTTTCCCATCCTGATTTTCTTTTGTTTTCCTTATTGACAGCTCTGTGTTTGAAAGGACGTGATGCTAACTCAGGGTTCCTGGACGGCTCTAGCAATGTTTTCTTATTTTCTTGTGTCCTATCTTAGTCATCCAGTAGGTCGAGCAGATTTTCCCGTTATCGTCACTCAAATACCACTATCTATTCTAAAGCTAATTTATTTCTAAATATAATTTTTCTTCCATTCATCTATGTACAACATAATCATGTACCTTATGGAAGTACTAATAATTAAGTAGACAGTTAGCTTATAGAAAGGCTCATTTCCACGTGTCAGATATCTGATTATAACTAGCGCTGATAGTTGATAATACTAACAATCAAGGAAATCTTGATAGCACGACAGATATTGCCGTCAGATGATTTTTATCTGTTGTCCAATCATCGCATTTTCATTACGAGCTTTCTTTAAGTATCCTTTGCTATGCTTTGTAAATTATTATGACCGGAAGAGTCAGAGCATTACATAGTGATATTAATAATGCACCATCTACTCCAACATGCGACGACAAATTCCCGCTGACGGTAGAAGTTCCTTCTTCCTCTAAATTAGATACCATCAATATCCTGCCATCCAGAAGAACGGCGATTGGGAACCTGATTTGTCAGAGCTAGGGAGGACAGTCCTGATATGGCTAGTTAGTGCTAACGAGAGGCGGTCAGTCATAATACCCTCGGTGGGTGGGTGGGCTTTCGTTAAGGGTTGGGGGGACTTAAGTAGGGAGGGGTATACATTTATATTGATATATATTATATATATTTATATGTATGTACATACATATATTATTAGGGAAATATAATATTTCTTTATTTTAGGGTTTTGAAGTTAGTTAACTATATCATATAACAAATTATTTTTAGCTGAAGTTTCGAGATTGTTCTCAAATTTAAGTTTTACTAGTGATAAAATCAGTTTTCTTTTCTAAGCAAAAAAAAAAAATTAAAATAATTTTAAACAATAAAATATACATAAATAAATCAAATATATTATTAGTTGTTGATTATTAATGCAAACCCAAATACGCAAGATAATTTTTAATAAAATCCTCCCATCTACATTTCAGTCTACCCTTAAACATTTATGGCTTGTAAACTTTTTAAGGATTTGCTCGTTAGTAACTTTCGTAGCTTTAGAAGCCAATTTTATTCGCTGCTATGCGATCATCTGAACTGTATTTCTCTTAAATTTGCCCGGCTTCGCCTTCTAAATATTGCGGTTTACTCTTTCTTTTTCGAACCGAATATTTTACGTTTCCAAATATTTTTAATCAAATTTTTTTAGGCATTTTTCCCTTAATGTGATTGACCACGATTCGCATTTAAATGGAAAATTAGGCAACGTAAGTAGGTTTGTAAATTCGAAACATATGTATTACAGGGCAGTATCTACTAAGTTAGTAATTTTTCAATGATAAATAGCAAATATTTTTAGCCTTTATTTCGTTTTGAATATAGTTATCTCAGGCGCCACATACTTAAATTTCTATACCTATCATTCTATTTTTTTTTTAAAAATAATAGTGTCGGTTACGTGTTATTCTTTTCAATCCGTTACCAGGTTCTTAAGCCGGAAGGGAGGGGCCAAAAAGTAGACACTGTCAGCATTCTTAATGGAGTATAAAAGAACCACCGCCTCTATACAACTTTGTATGAAGTTTATAATTAATTAACTCAAATAATTCTTGCTGTATTTAGAGTTTATTAGAAAAAAAATTGAATATTTGATCTGAATTAAATTTCTTTGTCAATTAGTAAAAGAAACAAAGATGTAATATAAATATAATTTATATATATACATATACGTATACATTA